>NC_057784.1:6420079-6720079 GCF_014825855.1 Bombus pyrosoma
AAACAGCCGAGAAAACTGAAGTTCTTGCAGCTATCATGGAAAGAGTGATTATATGAGTGAAGAGATTGGATTATATGAAGAAATATTTATTGGTAAAGGAAAGAGGACTGGAGTGAGGAATATCAAATTAAGAAATATTTCTTGACTAAAGAATTGGTCGAATGGAAAGTATGGATTGTATGAATAGTACGGAAGAATTGAATATCCGTCGAAGAATATTAATGTATATTGAATCAGCAAAATAATGTACTTACATTGTATGTTAACTACTATTCTTGGATTAAAATTCCAGTCTACAATAATTTTAAACAGCCGAGAAAACTGAAGTTCTTGCAGCTATCATGGAAAGAGTGATTATATGAGCGAAGAGATTGGATTATATGAAGAAATATTTATTGGTAAAGGAAAGAGGACTGGAGTGAGGAATATCAAATTAAGAAATATTTCTTGACTAAAAAATTGGTCAAATGGAAAGTATGGATTGTATGAATAGTACGGAAGAATTAAATATCCGTTGAAGAATATTAATGTATATTGAATCAACAAAATAATGTACTTACATTGTATGCTAACTACTATTCTTGGATTAAAATTCCAGTCTACAACAATTTTAAACAGTCGAGAAAACTGAAGTTCTTGCAGCTATCATGGAAAGAGTGATTATATGAGTGAAGAGATTGGATTATATGAAGAAATATTTATTGGTAAAGGAAAGAGGACTGGAGTGAGGAATATCAAATTAAGAAATATTTCTTGACTAAAGAATTGGTCGAATGGAAAATATGGATTGTATGAATAGTACGGAAGAATTAAATATCCGTCGAAGAATATTAATGTATATTGAATCAACAAAATAATGTACTTACATTGTATGCTAACTACTATTCTTGGATTAAAATTCCAGTCTACAACAATTTTAAACAGTCGAGAAAACTGAAGTTCTTGCAGCTATCATGGAAAGAGTGTTTATATGAGTGAAGAGTATGAGGAAGAAAGGGGACTGGAGTGAAGAATATCGAATAAGGAAATATTTCTTGACTAAAGAATTGGTCGAATGGAAAATATGGATTGTATGAATAGTACGGAAGAATTGAATATCCGTCGAAAAATATTAATGTATATTGAATCAGCAAAATAATGTACTTACATTGTATGCTAACTACTCTTTTTGGATTAAAATTCCAGTTTACAACAATTTTAAACAGCCGAGAAAATTGAAGGTTCTGTTATTTCTTTGTGTCATCCTTTCTTCTCTCGTTTTTCGATCAAAAATATTGAACCATCTCGTAATCATCCTGTATGACGATAACTTTACTGGAAAGGCGCAAAATACGAGAGAAGCTGAAATGTTCAGAAGCTGAAGTTTTAAATATGAAGAGTACAATCTAGACAAAATTTACAAAACGACCACCAACTGAAATGTCAATTTTACGAATCATCAACGACTATACTATATTCCTCTGGACTGTCCTTAATTTTTCGCTTGAAAGAAATAACTGCAACATGAAAGCCGATATGAAGTTTAACGCGAATGATTTTGAGAGTATTCGTAACGCGATTGACTTTTTATCAGACCGATAAACCTACTCGATTCCGTGTTACTAAATATCGTTTCCTCTTGTAAACGTATAATCGCGTGTTGATTTCGATGGTCACTAACGACTTTATTATTAATAGGACCATTTTATAAATATAAACTGGTAAAGAAATAAATAAAAGGAAAGTTTTTGTCGAAGAATCAGATTCAAAGAAAACGTTGAACGTGCAGAGTATATAGTTTATACAAATTTCGAACATAGAATATATAATCGAATATAAAGAATTCTTATCGAAGAGTTAGATTCAGAGGAAACGTCGAGTGTAGAGAATTTAGTTTGAAAGGAATTTCGAACATTGAATATATAATCGAATATAAAGAATTCTCATCGAAGAATTATATTCAAAGGAAACTTTGGAATTTGGTTCTTGGATGGAAACTTTGATCTAGAAAGGATTTTTAGCATAGAATGATATAATTGAAAAATACATTCGTGGAAATATTACGTCACTCTGCATGTTGTTGGTTCCGGCACAGCACTTTCTCCATGTATAGACATATTTCATCAGACCTTTCAGTCGAAACCCCTCGTTTCAAGCCCCCGCTTATGGTCGAAGCTTTGAAACACACGACACAAAGACACGCGCTTGAAAAAAAAAAAAAAATCACAAAAGGAGGCAGCCCCTCCTGAACGTTAACGCGCTTTCAAAGTGTGCGGGCATGATACACATTCTCTCCTATGGAGAGGAAAGTCGCGTATCGAAAATCTATCGCTTCAATAAAACGCGTTTTAAACGCTCGGCGTATGCAAGGCAGGTTATGAAAAAAGATCCTGAATTTTCACAGCGAAATTATTATTCGTTCTATATATATGCGATATTATTTGTTCGTTAATTAAAATCGTCGGGTTATAGTTTACCTATTAAAACAGTGATTGAAGATCGAATTTTAGAAGAAATGGTGGCAAGTTGATACATTTTTTAGTAATTCTTGTTCGAGTTAATTATAGTATTTCAGTAAAAAAAGTAATTAAATAATTCGTTGCTTTCGGAGACACGAGGCAACTTTATGAACAAAATTTCGTATAGATAAGACAGACTATAATCTTATACTAAACAATTTTTGTTAATAAAGTTCTTGCATATCTTCAAAAACAACAGAGACACTCGAGTGCTATGTTAATTCTTAATCGAAAATGAGAGTGTGAAAGATAAAAGTTGGACGATGTTAGGCAAGTGATTCACGTTATTGAAAATTGTTCAGTCCGTTGCAACTGAAACTTATCTTACTTGAATCGTTCGAAGAAATTTGGTAACGTGGGTGGTTACAAATGGCCATTGCGACCATCGACGTATTAAAGTTCGATAAACTTCATAATGTAGCGACCATCTTTCTTCGCGTGGAATTTTATTTCGAACAAACGAAAAAGTCGACAGTTTCCGGGCCGATACTTTAAATAGAAAAGGCGGTTTCTCGTTTTATAGCCGTGGAAAATGTTAAGCGGAGAAGGTGGCGGGCTGTCCCCGTGGCGCAAGCGGCATGAAACTCGCGAGAAACTTTGAATTCGCAATTTACCCTCCAAAGAGACTAAATTCGCATGCTCCGAAACGAATTCGAACTTGTAACGGGAAAGATTTGCCGTGCAAACAGAATTACCAACTACTGCGAGGTGTCGGTGATCGCGTGGATGCCTGTGTCGAGTTTTCTGTTGATTTTTCCCCGGATCTCCTTCGCCGGCTAACAACCACGTGAATTTTTCTCGCATAACATTTATGTTTAACCCTTTGCTTGAAAATGTTCCCGTTCAAAGTTGAATATTATATTTGATGCGAATAGATTGAATCGATATATCTACTGTACGTGTTTCGATGTGATTATTCGATTCGTTCGATTCCATTCACAAACAAGTGATATTGGTGTGTCGTAGGGCAGGAAATTTCCAACTTTTTCCGATTTCTGATAAATTTATTAAATTGATTTATAAAATGACATATCTGCAAACCGAGATAATATAAATAAGGATAAAAATAGTATCGGTTTATTCATCGTGCATTTTCGTTTCATTGTGTATCAGCGATTGTTGGACACCCTATGTATAAATTCTCATAGGCATATTGTGATCTAAATTGAAATACAATGCTATCTGATCAAATTTCGACGATGAAGCAAGGTTCTATGTAAATGAATTTTACGAATCACAAATCCAACGATCCTTTTATTCGTCGTGAAATCGTCGAAACCGAGAGGATGGGATTTATCTGTGCAAGGAAAGTGTAACAGCGACGAAATTTATTCCTTATTAATTTAGATACTGATATTATCGAGTAACAAATTATTTTCAGTTCAACTGAAAGACAGTAGTAATTGTTATAAATTACAGTACTTTTTAGAATGGTTTTGGAATGAATTTTACTTCCAAGGATAAATAAATAAAAATTATGAGGTACAATAGAAACAAATAGAATGAAATGAAAAATTGTATCAGGTAAAAATTAACACGAATACGGTATGTACATATTTTTATAATCTTGCGCGTTTCAGTCTGGGAAATGAGATCTTAACAAGACGCGAAGAACTCGCGGCAAAGGCCGCTATTTAAAGGGAGACTACGTTTAATTCACTCGAAAATGTCTGTCATTTAGCAGCAGGAAACTAGGAAACAGACACCGGTTCTCTATCTCGAGAGCTCGTGAAACTTTCTTGCCCAACTGAGTTCCTTCACTTTCAAACTTTTCCCTCCCACGCTTTTTCCCGATGACTAATAACCGAGATTTTTTCGATTGTTTACGAGCTAAACGTGCACCAACTTTTCCTTAATCATGTAGATTAATTATTCATCATAATTAAAGAACTTGCCTGTTCCCGGCGAAAATTTATCTTTCGTTGTGTTATCTGCGTTTTCTGTTTACGTTACAGCCAAAGTTCTTTGGAAAATTGAAGTTGCTGTTCGAGATTAAAATTTCTAAAGCAAAGAGGAGAAATGAACACGTTGCAGAAAGCAGCTTGTACGATATTGAATAAAATGTTGTTCCTTGTAAGCAAACGTTTCGCAAAGTTTCGTATTTTATCGATCTTATTAATATTATTTATTGAAATTTGTATTTTCATATGGATTTTACGTCCACGTGTTTATTTATCGTATCATATGATTCGACGGACATTACGTTCATAATAATTCGACAATATATTACTTGATATTTCTGCGAGTAATTAGTACAATTTTCCGAGTTCTAGATTTTATATTTGTAAATTTTATAAAATGTAGTTCGTTCGCTATTAAAAAAGAAAAAAAAATGGAACTAGGTGCGTCGCTTTATTCTCTATTTCTGGAAATACTGCTTTTCAAAGTACAGCTAGCAATATTCTCCGCGTTGCTTTATCTTTCCACATATTTTCGCTCCTTTCTTCGAGACGATTCTTCTTCAACGAAAGTGATTCTCATACCCAGTCTCGAGGTGGAATTCCTACACGATTCAGTGTGAAAATCGCCGAAAATATCGCGTACAAAGTTGCCACGTTCTAGGAGTACGACAGACGAATTTATGACAAGTTTCGCGTGCGATCAAACTTTGTGCTCTAACTTTCAGGAAGAGGATCAGATAAGCTCGGCGAAATACTTGAAAAAAAAATAATTCGCAAGTATAAGTACATTAAAGAAATTGCAATATTTTTTCGCATATTTTATTCTTTATTCGATGAATTATTTAATTACGCGTTTATCATCGTAAAGATCATTACAACCGATAAAAGTGTCTAATTCTAAGAAATTTTTCGAAACGATACTTCAGATCCATTGGAACAGACTCTGTTCTTTCCTCTTTTTCTTTTTTTTTTTTTCTTTCAATTTCCCAAGCATCCTATTTCAAAAAGTTTCGTAATCTCCGCGGAAGATAATACTTCAAATTCATGGGAAAATTCATTTCTACTAAAAAATCAATTCTCAACGGCGATCCTAATATTTCTTACGCCTTTGAACGTTTCCATCCGCTTCTTTAAAATATCGAACGTCTTTAATATAATCGAAAGTATAAGAAGCAATGGTTGCAATTCCAATAACTTTGGCATCGTTTCAATAATCGTAAAATTGTCTAATAATTTTCGCAAGAATCGCTTTTCAACACGCTCTAAACATATCAGTAGTCATTTCCGAATATCCGAAGAACCGCAATTTCTTCGTTCTCGACATCTCGGCGAAATTGAAATTTTAATAATTCCAATAATTTTCAAATATTCCAACAATTCTTAAATATTCGACGAGACAAACGAAGAATCATTTCCATATATCCAAAGCAGCCCGATTCAAACAAGCTCGTCGTCCCGAACAGTTTAAAAGCGATAGCCAGGGTCTTGCGGAAGGACATTTCGTTTCGGCGACGTGGAATCGCAATATAAATCCGGAGGAGCTCCAGCGAATTCAAATGTACACCGACTTCCTGTGACATCTTGCCGCGTAAATATCCTCGGGCGTCCCGATCGCATTTTACCGTGCTCGCCCCTTCGAATAAAAATTGCCGGCTCTGGAAGCGGCCGGTCGCCACCCCATCCAGACTCTCGATTATCTCTCGCTGGATTTTTACACGCGCCTGGCAACGTTCGATCGCTTCGTTCGTTGCATATGATTTGTCGTCCACCTGCTGTCACGCCGTTGGAAAAATCGGCAGACCTGTAACAGCAACGAGCGTTGGGAAACGTTGCAACGTGATTTGCGACGCGTTTCTCATTTCCTCCCTCGCGTGTTGTTCCAAAGATTTTAGATGCAAAGTTTCGTCTGTTCCTTGCGTACACAGGGAAAGTAACTAAGGGAAAGATTGAGTTTTGTAGATTGAAAAATTATGTCGAAGACGCGGAGTGAAATTTGTTCACACGACATGCCTAGTTTCTGAGGAAATCGAGTTGGAAAATCTATCAAGTATACTTCAACTGTAAAAGCTAAGATAATTAATTAGATACAGGTAATTAATTAGCAGAAGGTTACTGTACGTGCGAAAATAAGTGAAGATCGTGCGATGGAATTTTTCCTATCGAAGTCTCATTTTCGAGAAAAAGATACAATTTGATTGAAAAATAGAGTGTTTGGTTAAGAGCCGGTCTCGTACAAGAGAAATATGACGCTGGAAGTTTTATGGGAAGAATCTTTATAAACTTCAAAATTGTATTCGACGAGAATGATTAATAGACACAACGTATTGTTACCTACATATTGACAATTACCGACTTTATAAATGTTTAGGTTGAAACATATGTAACTAATAATTAGTATACTGTACGATTATTGCGGTTATGCAAAATGTACGTGTTACGTAGTTTGATATGTTTTTGTTCAAAATTACCTCTGATATTGATCGACACTCGTCTAGATTATATTAATTGGCGTCAAATAGATGTCAGAAACGTGATATTAATTATATCTCAAAAAGAAAACGAACATATTATTCGTTGCTTGCTGATGAAAATTAAAATATCAATCTTCATAGATATTTTGACTTCCTGTAGCAACAAATATTCGTTGAAATTAAATGCGCCCGACGAGGCCGGTGTTTAACGAAGGAAAGAAAAGAAAAATCGTGTGCAAATTTATTTTCACGGTAGAACTACAATTTCTCTATTCGATATATATATATATATTTTTTTTTTTTTTACATCATTCCACGTTTATCTGAGTGCATTAAAGAGTCCGAGGTCCATGGGACTCTTCATTTCCGGCGGCGTTCGACAGAAAAACAATCTTCTGTGCCCCTCGAGACTCTCTCGTATTCTCTGAATTTTACGACCAACTAATGGCCATCGTTATTTCCTCTCTTTTTTCACCTCGGAAAAATCACCAAATAATACAAATGGCTCGTACCACGTGCTATATACAGTCGGAAAGAAAAATAAATGAACAGGTAGCGAAAGTAGAGATACCAATGAAACGTAGTCGAACTAGCACTAGCGTGACCCACATTGCCAAATGATCGTACACCTAAGAATATTGAAAATGGTTCGCATGAACGTATGCTGCATTTGTCTTCGTTTATGAGATATGTATAACAAGTTTTGCAAATAGAGCGCAAATAGATCGATCGGAAACGTTGAAATTCCAAGGTTCGGAATCGAAGAAGCTTCCCAACAAACTTGGGAAACACCGGCGCACCAGCGTAACCGGATCCATGACAAGACGCCTACCGGGTTGCCTTGAAATGCAAAATGATCATTTGGAGCATCTTCTGTAATTGTATTTAGATAACGTAAAATCAGAACAGCAACTTGATTACATCTCGTAAACTCAAACAGCCGGACCATGTGTCTATACGAACCTTTTTCATCGTTTTTAAATCTACAATCATCTGCTGGAATTGGTTTCGTATATCTTTACAGTATACTATACAGTATATATAAATTGTTTAATAAATAATCGAAGATAATGTTGACATTTTTGCGTAAACAATACGTACATTTAACGAAACTTTATCGATATCTATTTTTAACTACCACCTGTCTGCTCATTTTTGTCCCGGAGTGTATCTATGTGTATAAATGGTGTCATCTAAACCAACATCCTCCCTTGTAGTTTTCGTTGATGAAAATTTCGCCGGACAGGTGAATTTCTCGGCTCTTGGTACTTCGTCGTCAACGATATTTCGCATTTGAGATCCTCGGCCAGCCTGTTCCAACCCCTTGGTTCCTCGAGTAATCTCAGTAATTCCCGAACAATTCCGTCTGGCCTGCCGTGTCTTTATTCCATCGCTGTCCAATTCCTTTTCTCGCTGAAACAATTCTTTGACTGCCGGTTCGAATGAATGCAGGATTTCAACAACCGGGTCCCTTCGAACACGCTTTGTGCACCATGGCATTAGGAAGCTGCATCCAGTCACTTTGAAATAATTGGCGCAAGTTTAATTAATCGCGTTCTGTCGCCATACTTTTACGTAAGTGATCGTGGTAAGACGAGGACAAGGGTTGGCTGATGAGATTTCCAACTTATTGGATATGCATATTTTGTGCGATTTACAACGAAGATCGGATTTTTGCGTTATTTAACCTTTTCGCTACCATGCGTCACACACGTGTGACGCACTAGTTGCTTTCCACGGCTGCTGCCAAACGTCACACGCACGTGACGCATTCTAAAGGCCGCTTCGATTGCCTGCTAACCATTTTCTATCGTTATATATGTAACAATATATGCCATATTATGCAACACGTGGAAGATTTGGTACTTGAGCCACCGTGAACAGCCACCTTTTTCTTAAGGAACGGTTACAACGTAATTAATCATCGTGCGATAAAATAATGCATAATGTGTAAATGATTTACATATTGTTTTGTTCAAGTAAATAGTATATTAAAGTTCAAATATATCGTGTGTCGAAGTATATTAGAGCTTAAATATATTATACGACCCAATAATGTGTTTATACGTTCCGCATATTTTATCGAATTTGGACGCCGTACATATACGTTCTGTATATTTTATTTTATTCATCTCGTTGCTATTAGTTGTTTATTTTAGTTATTTATCTGTGAAATTCGCTGGGGGAATTCGGCGTTGGTCCCGATACTGCAACAGCGCACTAATTGCTAGGTTCTTAATTGCATGGAAAATTAATCAACATGGAAATGGAAGAATTGTTGTTGAAAGTTTGTCTTTTTGCCGAAATTTCTCAGTGGGTTAACGTTCGCCAACAAAAAGTATACATAACGAGAGAAGAATATCGTCACGTCCATTAGAGTCACGTTGAGCAAATACAGTTCGGCAATGATATGTTGCATAATTATTTGAAAAGTGACCAAAGGAATGACAAACTCGCTCAACAGCGCATCATCGCGGGGCGAGAATAGAGTGGCGATGATGGCGCTATGCGGCGTCTCGCGCGTAAATCTTGCGTTTGAGGAACCGGAAGCGTCGCCGGTGGTCTTGCAATTTTGAATCAAACTCGCCCAATGCCAAATGCCGTTTATTGATTGTGCCAAATTCCACGCGCGTGCGTGCCCCTCCTACCTCCCCCCGTCTTTGTTTCGGGGCTTTTTGATGCGCGCGTAAACCGTCGTCAGTTTTGCATTGCCAAATCCTTGATATTCTACCGACGATGATGAAACTCATTTTGCAAATCCTACGTCATTCTTACCTTTTCGTGAGATCAACTTTTTGTCCTATTTATTTCTCTCTTATTTATTATTGAACAATTACTATATTGTGGATATTTACGCATTTCTGGACAATGTTTGGAACGTGTTAGGATTTCGAAGGAAACGACGAATTCTTAAGCAAATAGAATTTTCAATTTGAACGTCTTCATGCATTTAGAAGAAATTGAGAAGTGCAAACTGTAATGTGAATATTAATGAAGAAACATATAAAATGTTGAAGGTTCTTTCCATTAATACTTGGCAAGAAAAATAGTTCTCCATGGAGATTTCACTTTTTCGATTGTATTCTCGAGAACGTGAATATTTATAAAAGTCCGCAGTCTAACGATAATACTCTTATTCGTCGAAAAAATTTACGAAAAAGTTTCTCTCTTTCGAAGACGATGCTGCAAACTTTTGAGTGACAGTCCATAGTATGCGAAAATCTACAGAATGTCAAAAATAAAACGCTCGTCACAGCATTTAATAATATTTCCTCTTCTTAAGTTATACAGATAAAAATTTGAATCTTCGTAATAGTTCACTGTCCGGATAAATTTTCGTATCCCTGTATATTCCAATTTTGATGTTGATTAACGTCATAAAAATATATATCAAACTTGTATTTAATTTGTACGTCAAATCGCTTAAAAACACTTTTCTTTTTTTTTTTTCTTTTTCTAACACGTTATAAACTTTCGTGTATTTTATTTTTCAAGATTTTTGATTCAGCAAAGAGCTGTCCTCGACCACGCTCGGACTTGCGGGAATTTTTTGGCAAGCGGAACAGAAATCGTCAGATTAAACACACGTGGTGTTTTTTCAGCGAATTGAAATTCGTTAGTCGAGATTCGAGCTGTTTCGCGTTTATTGTCGATCGAATTCCCATTCTTTTTTTCGTTCTTTCCTTTTCATCCCCGTGCCCCGCTCCCGCCGGATTATCGAAACGGTTGTTACCGCGAGAGAAAACTCGATAACTTCGATTTCCTGTTCGATGTAAAACGAGCCACGTTTACCACCGAGTTGCTCTCCCGCGAAATTTCCTGTTCAATTTCGTATCGACGCTTTCGCCAAACTATTGTTTTCCTCCGCTCTTTTTTTTCCTTTTCTGTCTTCCCCGTTTATCCTTTTCTCTATTTCTCTTTGTCTTTTACTTCAATTCCTCTCTTTCTTTTCTTCATTCGAATCACGAAACACAAAAACGAATTGTTGGAAAACTAAAGTAAACAATGTCGCGAAAAGAACAAACCAGACGCGTGGAAACGCGGCACTTTTTCACAAAGAAACCTGACGAAAATGTTTGCCGACTGAGAGCCTGCAGTTGGTCTCTTTTTGTTCGTTAAAGCGATTAGGTTTCTGGGCAACGTGTACTTCGTTAGCCAAAATAAGGAATTAAAGGGCATGCGAAAGGAGGACGATTCCCTCTCCGCTGTTTAACGTCGAATACAATCTTTTCGAACGCATGTTTATAGTCTTCCGTGAATTAAAAATTATGAGAAGACAGTTAAAGTACAATTTTAATTAATTATTTCAGACTTTTGAAAAGAAAAAGATGTCGAGGTAATTTAAAAAAGACTAGTAGAATATCGACATTGAAACCTGCAAGAATTTCTCGGACAAACAGCGTACAGAATAACAATTTTTTAAAAATGAGAAGAAATAAACGAAATATTTCTACTGGAAATAGATAGATAGATACGTGATTATGTAAATTAATATGGTTCGACTACCTTTTTACAAAAATTAATACAATTTTTCCCTTTTCTTCTTTCAGATATCTCTATCGTACAAGAAGAATATCGAGTTATCGTGGTAAGTGTTTTATCTACGCAACTGAAAATTCATATTTTTCATTTTTCCTGAACAAAAATGGCACATACCGTCGAATTCTTCCACGTGACGTCCGTCTTCATTCGTAAATATTTATATCAATAATACATGAAGATCTTAAGTGGATCTTCTTCTTCAAATTCTTCAACTTCTTGTCGAACGAAAGTGACTCGGTTCTCCAAAATGGAAGAATTCGACAATTTAAAAAAGAAAAAGAAATGAAGTTAAAAGAATCCCAATTTCGGTAAAACTGGACGATATCGTACGAGCGAAACTGGTCTTGCAGAAACTACGGAGAAATTCAATTTTCTCCCCATTAAACGGATCGTCGTGAATTACGGAAGAATTCGATATGGTTTGAATCAAACAAACGTTCCGGAGGCATGCGACTAAATTCGATTCCCATCGAGTTAAATAAACTTCGCAGAAGCGAAGAAAAGGATTCGATCGAGTATGGTTCGCCAAAGGATCTGGAAATTTCTTTAAATCTCACGTGCACGTTGATTTTTTCCGAATAAAGGTAGGATACAAATTCTGTTTTTAGCGAAAGAAGTTGGTAAATTAAATTTTCATTGGAAGCGAGAGAAATTACTTGTTGCATTTTACAGATGCAGTTTATATCTTCAATCTGATCTTCAACTTTAGGAATTTCTTATTTTGTTTCATTTATTTTTCTTTTCCTTTTTTAGGAAGTTTATTTAATATATGGAGATTAATTGCGAAGAATGACGTATGGAAGGTTTTACAATTAAACCTGTTGTTCGAATATTAGCAGAAAACTACTGTACTCTTTAATTCTCGTTGTTTAGCCTTCATTATATGATTTATTAGCTATCACAGAGAGACTGTTTTAAATCAGTCTATTTAAATAACTGGAAATATAATCGATATTCATATATTCGAATGTAATTGTATAGAAGTCAGAACGATTAATCAGAACGAAATACAAACTGTATATTTGCCAGTTTTATTTAACAGTATCCGCTCTGGAAAAAAGAATAAAAAAGTTATCTGCTTGGAGTTAAAAGTTCGTGGAAAAAAAGATGACGTTTAAATTTAACAAACGTCTGATGTTGTGTTAAAACTACATTTTTATTAACAACTACATAGATTTCTGAATACTTGGAGCTGCAGCTTGACTAAAATTCTAATTGTTTAAAAGCAACAGAAATATTTTCGTTGTCTTTCAATCGATTATTTATCATTTCTATCGCGCTCATAGATTTTCTATTGTAGTATCGTGGACGAAAGGTCTAAGAGACACCCGGTGAACCATAAACAATATCGCGATAAAGCCTAAGTGCCGAGAAGACAAAGGGATGCTAAGGGAGAAAGACGAATTAACAGTCAGTGTTAGTTGAGAAGTCAGAGAGTGCGAATTGCGTTGTTGAGAGAGTGTTGCTAGTGTTGATCCGCGTGAGAGAGAGCGTTGGGACCGTGGTGACGAGAGTTGCAAATTAACTATTTAGTTGTCTAAGTTATAGCACGTTATTGTATTTAGTTCAGGTTAAACAGCCACCGTTTCCTGTTTAACCAACACCTGTTTAATCCATTTGAAATAAACTAGTAAATAATAAAGATCCTACACTACCTTTGAACAAAGTGTACGCGGTACGATATCGCGAATATTAATTTTATTGCGCGTACTGGATTTTTCCTGCTTGGGATATTTGAATACCTGTATTTTACGTGATCAATAATCCCCCTTAAACGATCTTAAATATCGTTTCTCGCGTAATGTAAAACCGGGCTTATTTCACGGACGTCATTTTAGTAACTTTTCCGTTCGCTCGATAAATTCACTATTTCATAAACGAGAAAACTCGATTCGAAATTGGGTTAACACGAGATCGATATCGAGCTGAGTGAAGCGCGTATTAACATCGCCAGGCACGTAATGCTTTGCCGATCAAATGTTGTGCATGCGTGTAATTACTAATAAAGAGCGAGCCGCGTTTATTCAGTCGGCGCTTCCCTGAAAAATTCCCTAGCACGACGTTTAATATGGATCACGGGGTCTGATATTCTGTCGCACGTCGTTTAATGGAAACATCTGCGTAATTAATCCTAGTATAATGCACGCACGAAACGCGTGAATTACGATGCAACGTAGCATCTGTAATCAAAAGTAATATCGAAGATCTAGGGACATTTTGCGTAGGAATAAACACTAACCTTACCAGGCCCGGTCAAGTGATCGATTTGAAAATTTCATTTGAAATTATACATTCATCGTCATATTATTTCGTTATGGAAAATTAATGGCAAAAGTTGCAGTTATTTTTCAATATTTCGAATAATAATTCGTCTTATATTGCGCTGCAGGGAATTCATTTGAAATGAAACTCGATTAAACTCTTGAATATTCGAAATAATGATATTTTCAGATGCTTGAAATATTGTTTACGGGATAATTGATAATGGAAAGTTATTCGGAACCATCGTAATAAAAGAGTATAGGGATCGCGTCGTACTGCATCGTTGAAAAGAATATGGTGGCGTTTAAGTGCTTAACAAATTTAAATGCGAGCTTACGAGTAAATTAGCGGAAATTAGATTGTGATAAATAAGATACTGTCGAGGCGCGAGCAAGCCATTTTAATTCAATCTATCCCATTATTCCGGATTAGCGTTTGAAAAATGAAAGGGATGAACGTATCGTATAGGGAAGGAGACAAAATTTTATTACAATTAAATCCTTCTAAAGAAGAGAATTTTTCTGTCGAAATTAATATTAAAGACAGAGGGAACGGAACACATTTTTCCTATTTTGTGTAGCTCGAACGAAAAGCGTAGATTGTTGCTGGCTTGCTAAACGTAGACTTAAACGCTCGAATGCAAATTACTTTTGTTTTACACGTCGGTAAAAAGTAACTGTAACATGTAGATACACCTCTGAGCTAGGGAAAATTTTATATCTCGAAGTTTCGCATGCATCCGTAAATATTTTTCATCACTTTGTTTTACAGAATGCAATTACAATTAACAAAGAAATATTTTTCGCAAAAGAGAAGCTTTAAAGATACGTGCATCTGTTTTCGGTACATTTTAAATGAAATTCTTTTCCGTTCCTCCTCTCTCCCTCTCTCTCTCTCTCTCTCTCTCTCTCTCTCTCTCTCTCTCTCTCTTTCTTTCTGATATATAAATAGCTTTGTTTAATGTGAACTTTGAGTTTTACTAAGTACACTGTGTACAACATTTATCTGTTTGGAGCCGATTCGAAACAACTTATAGAATTTCGGGCATTATCTTTAGTTTCGTAGCATCGGAACTTTTCTTTAACAGAATCTGTTGGAATTACACCGAAGAATTTCAAGGCTTCCCCATTGTTCCCGGAGATCTAATTACCTCTTCGGCAAGTTCACTTAGGAAGAGTTCACTTGTTAGAAGACGCGCAATAATAACGATTCAGCGGCAGTTTCTTGAATACAGAGCACCTCGAAGAAAAGAAGTACGTAGTAAGTACGAAACCCCGGCTCTTTCTTTCTGATAAATTCAGCAGCAGTATCGGATATCGGAAATCTTTTCTATTCATTTCAAATAATTCGATCTTCATTAAGCCACAAATTAAATTCGAGCGTAATTTTTACTTTCGTTCGCTGAATATCTTGCGCGTCTTTAAATGATCTTCTCAATGTTACGAGAATATATTCAGTCTTCTATGACCGTTGTAAAATTGTTCGTTTATCGTCTACAAAAATGTATGAAATTTGTTAAAATCAATTTTATTACAATTTGCTTGTTAATTTTTGGGCGCTTCTAAAATTCAAAATATTAAATATTCGAGAAGAGACTAACAGGAAGTGTTGGCAGAAAATTTCCATTCCCACAAAAATAATTTTCGTTTTGTTTCATGTTCGAACCAAACCAGAAACCTTTTCCACTTACCAAACAACTCTTCGATCTCAACTTTGTGTCCGGAAAAATCTTCGTCAAGCGAGTGATCTTCTTACCTGACTCTGTTCTTTAAATCGAGACTCGATTTCGATTACATTCAGAAAACTCGCATTCCCACAAAAACAATCCTCCACTTTCTACCTGGCTCCCATTCACCTTTCCCACGTTTCATACTTTCTGGTTCGAACTAGCTAGAAACCCCGTGCCACTTACCAAACGACTCTTCAACCCTAACTACGTAACCCGAAGGATGTTGATCGAGCAGGTGATCCTTTCACCTGACACTATTCTTTAAATTTAGTCTCCGCGTGGATCAGATTCAGAAAATCTCCATTCCCACAAAAGCGATCCTCCACTCTAATATCCATTCGCCTTTCACACACTTGAAAAGTTCAAACCCTCGCTGAACAACCCCCAACCTTAACTGGCGCCCAAAATCTTCGTCGAACGAGCGGCCTTTTCGCCTGACCATATGACGCTGCTCTTTTTAGTCTGTGTGCCGTTTCAACCGATTAGTTGCTCACGTGGCACAGCGACTATGGAGCGTCTGAAAAGCTTCGAGTATCCGGGCGAATCTGCGTCCATCTATAAACGGTGAAAAATAAACAGACTCGTTCTCCCTGGCCAGTTTTAATTAAACCTGGCAGGGAGAAAAGGCCACGTTCCTGATACAATGGCGTCGCGAGACAGTCGAGAGGAATCCTCGGAGCGGAGCTGATGCTCGCCGAAAGAACAGGCAAGATCCACTGGGAACCGGTCCTCCACGTCGGTTAATTATCTAATCGACCTCTTCTGCGGACAATATCGCTCGGCTTCTTCGTCCGGTTCCTCGATGAACTTCCGTCATCTAGCGGAACAGCCGAGCCTACGGCAAATAAGAATGTTAATTACGGGGATTCGTTGGTCGGAGGCTGTTTTCATTCGCCGAATGCCGCCGTTCTTCGCAAGTTCTTTGTACACAAGGTGAGTTTCGCAGCCAGAGAGAAAGAAAAGAAGGGATCATCCTGGCTTTACGCGAGCGACTCTCTTACGGCCGCTTTAGGCTGCTATCACACGGAGATACGCGTCTCGTGACACGTGTATGACGTATGATAGGTAGCAGGTGCGCATATGTTCATCGTGATCTTAGATTAGACGATACGTTAGATTTGTGGACGCAGCCGCTGTATAGGAATCCGCGAGTCAATGTGAAGCAAAGATAACGAAGGGGAAAAAGTGACGTCACTTGTAAGCGAAAGATAATTCAAAATGATACTGCATGGGACACGTGCACGCGTGTATCTGCGATAAGAATGTAGAATCGCGTTATACGTTTAATCAAAAGTTTCACTCTACGATTCAGAGAAATTGCAGAGAAATCAAAGATTACGTACAGTAGGTTGACGGTGATGATGATGCTTGGTTTTAATCTGACAAATAAATGTCACAGAGAGGAAGAAAGAAATGATAAAATTGATACGTAGAAGTCATTGCACGACGCTGAATAATTTTTCTGACGTGGTATCGATGTGAATTCAAGAATAAGACTATTCCTTTTCATTGGCAAGTTGCGATTAACTGGAGCAATTATCGAACGGAGGAATAAAGTCCGGAATTAAAGTTGTCTCGGTAATCGATGAAACGATAAATCATATAAACACAGCAATCTGTGGCTAAATCTTGCAAATCCGACGGAACCATCATCGTTGGCATTCATTGTCATCGGTTGGATAATCTGATGCAAAGCCTTGCAACCATTTGCATTTAGCGAAGCAACGAGAAATTGTATGCAAGCCATCGTGTAATCATATGGTGAACTGTCAACATGCATAAATTGAAAATTCATAGTTTCCAAGTTTCCTCGCGTTTCTCGGACTTCGTCAAATTAGTCCAGCCAGTGGATAATGGATATTTCAGTAGGCGCAAGGCCGATGTTTATCGTCGATTTTCACATTTCACATTTGAAATAAAATTCTTTTATCGATTTATTTTACAGATACAAATATGAATTGAAGCATAAATTACACGAATTGCTTTAACGTACAATATAAGATAAAGAACTAGACTTCGATAAGATTATACCTAATACGGACACGCGTTACACCGATAAAATTATAGCTGCACGTGAAAGACGCTTAAAGAAAAAGATTTTTCTTGGCCTTTCGAGAGTGAATTTTTATGAATTAAAGCAGAAAGAGAATTCTTGCTACACTGAACATTAACCTTTTTCTAGACTATGAAGAACGTTGTTAAAACTTTAGATTTTGTAGGCAGCTCCGCAGATAAAATGTAAGATTCGTCTGAATTGAGCAGAAAATGGATTACAACGTGGATGTTTTACTTCATTGTAATACAAATGAAGGTGGTAATTCGCGGGCAATAGTAACGAAGAGGAAAAGGAAGAGAAATAATTCGATAAGTACTGGAGATGGCAGTTTATTTAGCATAATTAACGTTATACTAAATTGTGAATATTTAGCCGTGTGAATTTCTGCAATATTTATGTAAATTCTCTTCATACGATTACCACGTCCACTGTTATTATTCCCTTTTATCAGTTTTACATAGAACGTATTTCTCAACGAGATGGGTAATCAAAAATTGTAAAATGAAAATATCGACGAAGACCAACATTTCAAACGTTTCAAACCAAACGTAAAATTGAAGAATCATATAAATATCACCAATGTCCCGTACATCCCGAGTCAACCAACCAATCGATACGTCGCGAAACACAAAATTATATCGAACGTAGTCTGGAGGCGCGTTCAAACGCAATCTTAACGTACGAGCTTTCGAAAAGAAGATGCGATTCTGTATGATCCCGTGGCGAAGTTCACAACGACCGCAGTTACAACGATAAAAGGCAGGTGTACGTATTCAACGAGGGCAGCCGGTTCTTCCCACTTAATTCAAATTATCCGACGCGAAACGAGATGAGCTCGCCGGAGCGCGAAGGGTCTGCACTCGAGACGGCGGTCCCGTTATACAACTCGTTCGCGGCCTCCATATCGGCGGCTCTGTCGATCTCTTTCTTTTCTTTTTTTTCTTTCCTTTCATTCTTTTTTTTTTTTGCGGGGGTTGCCACGTGTAATCAGCCGAAATTCCGCGCCGTAAATCAATACCCAAGCCCCTTCCGACGATGCACCCCTAGCCAACCCCCCACCCTTCCGCCCCTGGCCCTTTCCATTTCCGAAACTTCCGCCTCATCGTCTTCGGAGGCGTTATTACCCAGCAGCCGCGGGCATTCTCATTTCCTAGCCGCCGAATTTTCCATTTTCATCGACCACCTCGTCTCTTCCGCGAGACTCGCGGAGAAGAGATTCCGGCTGTTTCCGCCAGGGATCAGGATTAATTGCCGCGTTCCTTCGCGCCAGCGGACTGCCTTTCGTTCGAATTTTGCCAGTCCGATGTGGTGATCGAATTACGGGGAAAATGGCTGATGGAGGAAGATCCGACGATGGAGGGTCGAGGATAAGTCGTAGATGGTTGGCGAGGAATTTTCACATCGCTAGCATGAAATTGTTTTGGTACCGGGAAGAACTGGCGCTGAATTAGGGACTGGAATTGTTAGGACTCGTTCGTGAAGATTATCGAAAATTTTGTGGATTAGTTAAAATGCAGTAATTAGGGTAGTGTTGTTATCGCGAATTTAAGTGGAATTCAGAGGTATGTATTTTCGTAGAACCAGTGTTTTATCGAATGACATGGGTAGCGTAGCCTTGGTTTGAATTTTGCGAGGGTGAATGGTGATCGAACTTTAAGGAAAATTGATGGTGGAGGAAGATTTGAAGATGGAGGGTCGAAGAAGGCTTGTGGATGGCGAGCGAGGAATTTTAGCACGGCGATATAAAATGGTTTTAGTATTAAAATGACCACTATGATTATCTTCGCCCCCGTTAACGAAAATTGCTCCGTGCTATTATCGTAAATTTATAGCGAAATTTAACACAAACTTGCTAGCGATACTTTATCATAGAATTACTTGAGTTATTAATTACCATTTTTCGTAGAGTTAATGTTTTATCGATTCGCGGGAATATAGTTTCGACTTGATTTTTGCGACGGTAATTTACGAGAAAATTCCAAGAAAAATTGACGATAGAGGGAGATTTGAACGTGGAGACTTAACGAAGGCTCGTGGATGATTAATAAAGAATTTTATATCGGTAATATAAAATGGTTGTAACACTAGGAAGTTCGATGTGATTATTTTGACTCAATAGTCAATGCTATTGGCGCAAATTTTGCAGCAAAATTTCCAATAAATTTGATGGCAATATTTCTTCTATTACCAGAATTATTAGAATTATTAATTACCATTCCTCGTAGAATTAACGTTTCATCGATTGACACGGGTGCTTAGAATTTTGTACGGCTGAGATATGATGGAATTCTTAGAAGCATCGTCCTATTGAATAACACGTGCATCATTTCGCTGCATGACTTTCCCATCTATAGCTCGGCGAACTCTCTTCATCGGACGATAAGGTGTAAGCTTAACTGCTACAATATCGTAGCACATAGTAGGACACAATATATAACATATTATCTGCTACAGACCTTTCCCCGATATTCAAATGAAAACCAGTCCGTAGATATCCTTTCACGAACTTTCAACGTCGCCCTTTTCCCTGCTCTGACCCTCTTGCTGAGATTCTGCCAGCCAACCTTTCTTCGACTCGCGATAGACGGGTACAGTCAGTGAAAAAGATGCGATTATTCCACTTGTATATTTACATTTTTATCAGAAGCCTCTCTAGACGACGTTCGCTATTCATCGCTTTTTGACCTTCTTCATTCTAATTTAATTTAATCCCAATTCTATCTCAATATCACCGAAACTCATAAATACAAAGACGCAACGGTTGCGTCGTGTCTTTATATTCGATCATCGCAGATCTTTGTGATACATCTCACCAACCTTTCCGTGCAAGATCATATCGTCCAATCTCTACGAAAGTGGTATAGTGAAATTTAAAAATTTAAAAATAATTTTCGAAAAGTGAACCGAGAACTACTATAGTAATACGTTGAAGGAAACTAATACTTCAAAAATTTCAGTGCATCGCTTCTACCGACTGTACGATCAAGGATCGTCAATTTTAAGACATCAATTTTCCAGCAAAAGTTGACTGTAAAGGTGAACCGAGGATTATTGGACGAGGAAACTGTTACATTGAAAATCTCAGTGTATCGCTTCCACCGACTGTACGATCGGTCAGACAGAGCTGTTAACAGCCGTATGGAGATCTAGCTGGATTATTGGCCGTTTCTCCGGCTCGACGAAGACGAAACCAGGTCGGATGGTATTTGTTAATGTGCTCCTGCGAGAGGTTTTTTCGCCAACTCCTCCGAGAGGGAGCTTTGGCCCAGCTTTTCGTCTACAGATTTCCTGCAGTCCCTTAAAATCCTTGCCTCCTTCGTCCGGAATGTGTCTTGGCAGTATTCGACGTTCTATCGATGTACTTGTCCCACTTTGGTTATGTATCCTGTACTCGTCTTTTACGTCATGTACGGAGTATTTTAGTTGGTATTTTTGGACAACGTTTGATTCGAAAGGAAGACAGGTTTCCAGTGATGAGAATGTTGCTATTTTTACTATGTGTCCATACGTATCTACATACGAATATGTTTGTGCATTTGTATTTGGCAAATTTATTGATCGGATTTACGTATATTTATACATAGAGAAAGTACGTTTCAAATAAAAGTTGTGCGTCGAGTTTAATTGACTTTAAATCTAATTTGATTTTTATATGCATCTTTTCATAGAGGTTCGATTCGGTACATCGTGCGTGTGTATACGATGTTTTAATATCGATTTTTATGAATTGTTGATATCGAAGAATCAACGTGGCAAAATAGTCGAAATTTCTCGTATATGTTCGATGCTGTTTCATGAACAAGAAGAAAATTATCGCAATACGTAGATCGCTGTCTTTAAAAGAAAGTCGTTAAAAATATAACATCCAAGCAATACTTTCTTTCATCGTAAAAAGGATATGGTACAACCATCATTCTTTCATCCTTACGAGACAACGTTCAACTTTTTTCTTAAGTCTGGACTCAAGAGCAAACAAAAGTGGCCATGTCTCCAGTGCATTATTAAACCCTCCGTGTTGCACTGTTCACGTAAGAAATTCCTTGCCCGTCGTGTTACACGACTGCTTGGAGAACAATATCCATCAACAGGAGACTTGCAGAGCCAAGACTACAGTAGTTGAAGGGAACTTCGCTTCGAAGGAACTTTTAATGCAACCATTTAGCCGCAGAAACATCTTACTCTCCAACCGAGTATTCCAGCTGGAAATCTTGCCCTCTGGTCACCATGAAACATTGTCGATTAATTTGTCATAATGAAACGAGGAGTTTACGCGTCTTTAGTCTGAGTTCGCGACTTCATTTCCGAAGTATCGCTGTTATAGGTCACGCACTTAAAGTACGCAAACTAAAAGGTAAAGTAAGTGAAGTAACTAAAGCAAGTAAAGTAAGTAAAGTACGCAACTAAAGTTTACACGGTATAGTGGACAGATTGAACAGGAATCGAGCAGATTTCCGGAATGACGATAACAGTAAGAAATACAGCAACTCCTAGCGACGATTCCGGAAACTTTCTAATCTGGTTTCGTAATAAAGTTTATTCTGTGTAAATGATAAGAATCGGTATCATCGCTGGTCGTATTATATGTATTTTTCTAGGAGCAGATTTTGTTAAGATTAGTTGAGAGAATTTTTTAGGAAATGTAGATACGAGAATGTTCTTAGACCATCGAACTTCTTCATTCTCAAAATGTTGATAATTAATAAACAAACGAATAAAATTCGTACCTCTTTTATTTATCGAAAGATTCCAAAGAGATGCAGAGGGGAACAGAAGATACGGTTACCATAAAGAAATATGATCTTTACTTTCAAATAGCTAAGACACACAAATTCTTCAAAAAGTTCCAAAAACAATTAGAGGAACAGAAGACGTAACCGCTATCTTTGCGTCCTAATTACTAAAACATACAAACTCTTAACGCTTCTTAACATTTCTATCTGCTAACTAAAAATTCCAAATGCAATCACAGTAACAGAAGACGCAACCACTATAAAAAGAACCTACAATTTTCACACCCAAATTACCAAAACACACAAATTCATAACGTTTCTGTTCGCTTTAAAAAAAGGAGAGACAGAGAGAGAGGGAGAGAAATACCCAAAAACAACCAGAGAAACATGTATTCATAACAGAAAAAAAAGAACATTAAAATACGCAAATTCGTGACTCTCCTATTTATCAAAAGATCTCCCTCGAATCGGAGAAACAAATTTTCCTAGCTCCATGTATCATCCATTTTTTCTTCTAATATTCCACTTCGTCGTCTAATAAATTAAAGGAATTTCGTTCAGGGATAAGCCGAGTCAATATCACAAAGAGATCCCTGTTCGTTGGTGTGCTCGTTTAGCTGCCTTCTGTCCGCCGCGTGAACGCAGGATTTGCTGGACTAAACGACGCTGATAATCGGAGTTTACGGGTTGCCCCTAAGTCATCGAGCGAACAGCATAAACGAACGACGAAGGAACCCATTCGAGCATCGTACAGTTTACTTGCTGGATCTCTCTGTCGACGACGGTATTAACCTGGTAAATCCGGGATATAACGCGGATGGGATCGCGATTTCGCCTTTAACCCTTTTGCAACATTCGCTGGGAAACAACCGTAGATTTATGGAAATTTGGACGTTGTGGTGATATTCAAATTACGCAGACAGATGGTGGTTCCAAAATTGGGAGGACTGAGCGCTCCAGAACGTGCAAAAAATCTGACCTAAGCTGACCTGATTATACCTTAGCATCATTAGAATTACAATCCTAGGCATATGCATATGCAATTTCATTTTGAGTCGCTTGAATCTGAGTAAATGTAACGTAACCAGCACCATTTTCTTTTTCTCGTGACTTTTGAACCTCGAACTTGAGCCACGACTCGGACGAAGCTTGCTCACCACCTTCCCTATGTCTGAAACATATTCGAAATTCAAGGAATTTGATGTTCCCTTTTCCACGCTAGTTACCTTCAATTTCATTGCATTCGTTTGGAAGCGTAATTGCTGTGACAAGCGATATTTCGATATCTTCGATTGGAAATTTGTAAGCGTACAGAAAGCGCGTGCATAATTGCGAGATCGAATGCAAAATCAACGAGGAAGTTTGGTTGGTGGACAACCTGTGAAAAATAGGAAATGCGATTTATAAATGTGTTTATAAATGTTCACCTGTGGTTTTTATTTTACTTCTGTTTTGCTCGAACGTTGCTCGAACGAATGCTCGATGGCTCGTCTCAGCTAAGTACGAGGCAGCAGTTTCGAATAACTTCAACCCCCATCGGCGTATACCGACACAGTCACGCGTTCAAACAAGTATCCCTTCGTATAAACTCGTATACTCGGTGGTCTTACGTAGGCTGAAGCTGCGGTGTTCAACTTCATCTCGTGGGTCCCGAAGGGTAACCCCCGACTGGAATTATTAAATTCGCCAGAGTGCGTCGCTTCCTTTTCGTCGATAGACGCGAAGGATTTCGTCTGCCTTCGAAACGGACGACGTCGAGGCTTCCATGTCGACACGTAATATTGACAATGATAGTAATGGGCTGTAGAATGCGTTGAATTGAGATTATCGTTTCGTGTACGATACATTTTAGTAATGGGAAGAAGGAATTCGTGGGAAATGATGATTAATGAAATTTTGATTTGGTTTCGCGCAAAATAATACGTAATAAATTTTCGTTTTGGATTGGTGAAAAATAATGGATAAAAGGAAATGTTTGTTCCGAGTTCCTGCTAAATGATAACTGATAAATTTTTCATTTTGATTCGTACGATATAATGAACGATTGATCAGCGATTGTTGTGCAACGTTGGCTCGTGACATCGCAAACTATAAATCTCACTGAAAACATTTGGAGCGAATTAAGTGGAAAACTGGAATTAAAATCTTAGATTGACAGATATGTTTGAAGTCTGAATCATGAAACCAAGTAACGATAAATATAATAGGAAAACTAGTGACACGAACGTGAATCGGATGAGAAGGAATTTAATTTAATCGTAGATTAACAAAGATTCTTTGTAAAGAGTTTTACACTGCGAACATGTCTCGTGTCAAGATTAATGATAATTATCGCTATATTTTCTATGAATAGTATCGAGTGGGCGTTACTATCCCATACGGAACGTGTATTCTTCGTTATTAAATGTTTCATCAATTTTCCACTGTATTTACGCACGCGGTTGAATATAAATTGTTCATTTTCCAGTGGCGATATCTATTTGCGAAATTTCATTCAAATCGTTGCTGATCCATATAATTTCTTCATCGAATGATCATACCGACCTATCGATATCAATAGCATGGGAAAATTTATTCCAACGGATTGCTACAAACAGCGAGATCTGCGAGTCATTCAATGATGCGACGTCTATTTTTTAAATTCCAACGGTTGTCAAATATAATTTTGTTTTAACACCGAAGGAAAGAGCTGTTTGAAAGCAAACATTTACTCCAAAAATATGCGTGTATTAGTAGGATCTATAGAAGGATATAAAAATTTTTATGAGACCAACTTTATTCGCGTATCTTCGCGTAAAGACTTTTACAATATTATTGACATTAATTATTGATATACCGCTACATTATCAGCAACCGTTGTATTTAAATAATATGCAGACTACTGTATCACAGAAAATCATGAAAGACATTCGATTTAAATCGAAGATTTTGCCTATTGTATTGATGAAACGTGGATAGAACGCGATTCCACGTCACAGGATTTGATGAAAATTTTTTTACCACGACTAACGATAAATTTAACTATCTGCCGTCTAAAACTAACCTTTCGAATTCCACAATGAGGTCAGTCGTGACGTAATATCTCTGTTTCACTTACGAATATTTCTGTCCCGACTTTATTTAACCATCGAACTGCAACGAAAACTTTCAAACTCTTCAACATCCACGAAAATTAATAATTTAAAATCGCTAGCGAAAGAATATCACGATTTATATTGGTCGGCGCACAGTATATTAATAATGCGTGAGGTGTTAACGATGATGAATAATGGAATTATCGACGAATTGAGTCGGATTTACTTCGCTTGCATTTTAGGATTTTGTCCTTTCCCTCGAGTCAAATGCGCGAAATTAGATTAACGCATCTGAAATGTTAAGGGCGATATTTAAATTTGCCGATGGTCTACGGGAAGCACGGTGACAGTCGACGTTTCGCAGGAAATTGCAAGGATCTGCCAACGAAAATAGCTTGGAAACTCGAAACACGATTGACGCGATATACAGTGACTGACGTTATAGAATACTACGCCATTTGGTCACACGCGAATCGTTACTTACGTGGAAACGTCTATCGACAATCGCAAAAGTGTCTAATTAGTCTAATTAAATAAAGTTTAATTAACGGTTCTTGATCGACGAAGTCGAAAAGCTCCTCTCACGCCTGTATCCATCTTGTATTTCCGACGATTCTATTTGGAGAAATTACGCTCAGAAACTTGTATTTTTGACAGGAATTATTTGATTCGTGCGGTTCCGTTTAACGAAATTGAATTGTAGAATTTGGAATTTGGCGGAAATTCGTTCCGCGCGCTTTCGTCTAAACGAATTGAATTTTCGAATTTAATGGAAATTGTACTTTCTATAGCTGCGTTTAAAGAAACTGAGTTTTGCAATTTGCAATTCGGTTTGATTTACCTCCATACACTTTCGTGTAAAGAAATTCGATTTCGAAATTTGGGATTTGATAGAAATGTAACTCGCGCAGCTCCATTTAAACAAATTGAGTTTCGTAATTTGGAATTTCCTGGAAATCTGATTCGTGCGATTACGTTTAAAGATATTACATCGGTATTGGTCTAAATATCAACTTTTAAACAGTCCAGGTACTTGAGTAACTTTCGTACACGATATCTTTTGTATCTTGGATAGCTGGAAAAAAATAATATTAAAATCCGAATTTAGAGAATAAACAAATAAACATTTCGCACGTTATCGTCACAAAATGAAATGTCTCGAGTGTATCATAAACCGGATGTGACAAACAAAATTGAAAACTAAATTCCCTTACCAAATGCATCGACTGTATCGTAAGGCAGATTGCAAAACATTCCGAGTATATCGTGAAACACAAATTATTAAATAAAATTCTTTTACCAAATGTGCTGAGTGTATCATAGAACGAAGACAAGATAAAATGTTTGGCCTAAATTTATTCTATTCTTTGGCTTAAACAGACGTTGAACGATTAATCGCTAGGTTTGCAAGAAATAAACGTCTTGGAGCTGTTAACTACCAGTGTCAGTCAATCAACACGCATTGTTCGAGTGGAATCTCGCGATAGAGAAGACGAGTCTCGGGCAGAACAGGAATTCCAAACTGCAGATACGGTTAACTGGTAAAATTTGCAACTAAATACGTCAAGCGTACAGTAAGTCGTCGCGTCATCGTCGTCTTCGCCGTCGCAAAGTTTCGTATTCCGCGCGAAATGAACTTTCCACGGCGTAAACACGACGATACGAGTCGATACTAATTACCATCTTCAAACCGGCTAACAACGGCAGTTAGCTTTGCTTTAAATTGCCGGTTTCCACGAAGAAGATCGACAACCGGACAACAACAATGCTTGGAGGAAAAATGCTAACGAGAAAATATTCTACGTACGTAAAATAAATCGTCGTAAATGTGGAGTACAATTTTGTTCATTCGGAGCTTCGTTTTCGAAATATATCGAAGCTAATGATTTTCAAAATTGACGCGCGGCTGCATGATTTTCTACGGGATAGGGGTACGTGAGTCTGCCAGAAAATTATTCTGTGTGCAAAAATAAGTCGAAAATTTCAGATACAATTTCCTCGTGCGAAGCCTCGTTTTCAGGGGAATCGAACTTGACAGTTTTTCGGATACACGTGCGGTTGGATAAATTTTTCCGCTGAACGAGGGTGGTTCTATCGGACAGGAGATTGCCCTAAAAATGAGTCGGGATAAAATTTGCTCGTATAAAGCTTTGTTCTTGAGAAAGTCAAGCTCGAAGATTCGTGTGACATATGGATACACTTGGTTGAAATACCGAGTATGTATGATCGATTAGTGCGGTAGATTATTCAAAACGTCTGATAATTTCCTGACATGGAATGACCTAAAAAGATTAGAGGAATATCATTTATTTTACGTATACGACACGGCAAACCAGCGGATCTAGGTTCTAGAAAATGTATTCGCAATTGAAAATGCGAATATTTAAAATGCTCGTTGCGCGAATTCGAACCCTTCGCGTCGCGCACTTACTTGTATCAACGTCGGGAAGATCAATTAATAGAAAGAAGATGGTGATACGAGCATGTGAATCGGGCACGTGTAAAGAGAATTCTGTTCAAAACTACTAAATTAACCCCCTATAAACCGCGATAAAAAGTTTCAAGCGGTAGTTTCAGTCGAATTCCGCGCAACACGTACGAATAATCGATTCGGCTTATTTTTAGACGCAAATTCTGCAATACCGAGATAAGAAAAACAAAAAGAACGCGCGAGTTATTGCATGTACATTACTCGTTATTTTTTATTCGGCCGGTCTGTACGTGCGGATTAGAGAGGCCAACAAAGAGAGGAGAACGCGGAGGCGGGCGAATGAATGTAAAATGGAGTATTTATGTGTCTGTGTGAGGGAGAACGAAGGGTGAAAAAAGGAGAAACTCGCGTATGGTATGGGTGAAACGGGAACAAAAGGAAAAGAATACGTGCAACAGAATGGGAGAGGATGAGGGAAAAAGGGAAAATGGACAAAGAGCAGCGAACTATCAGAGAAGGTAAGATAACGGTACGTGTAAAGAAATGAGAAAAAATCTTGTTTGAAAAAGAAGAAAAATAGAAATGGAGAACGGAATAGAGCGAGAAATAATACGCAGAGGAGGAAGACAAGTGTTCCTAGCGTCCTCCCTCGTCTTTCATACGTTGAACTCGAGGAATTTAATTTAGCATATCTTCGGTATAAATAGATTAATCTTTTTCTTCTCTTTTTTAGAGAATGTCAGAGCTGAATCGATTAATATTATAAGAAATATACGTCGCCGTATCAAAAACTCAAGATTATCTCGATAATCTAAGAAATATAAGGCGTTAAAGGGGCAAACCATATTTCACCTAATCAGGCCTATTGAATATGGTAAGTTTTGTCCGAAATATTTTTTAATAAAGTCAATAGGTAACCAGTTATTTCAAGTGTCATAGAACTTGTGATAGAAAATTTTAACGGGGCACGATCCTCATGATTACATTTGTAAAGTTTGAAACCAATCTGAAGACGCACATAGAACTTGCAAGATATTTCTTGCAAATACATATTTAGCAAAGAATTAGTATGCAGTATAAATAACCATGTTAAACGTATAATATATAGATAAGTAGCCTTCCTGTATTTTTAACATGACATTTTCAACCGAATCATATTTTTCTGTCATTAGACGATTTCTCAAGCTTGAAGGAGATAAGCAAGAGAATATTGATACGTGTAATTTCTCATTTGAATTTTACACAGTTCGTGTTAAAAGATTAAAAGAAACACGTAAAATTCGAGGATCGCGACAAAGTTAAAGATGGTCCCATTGAATATCCAGGTTTATCAATACAATCGACAATTGACCGTTTTAATCCTTTTGTAATCTCTGCGAAATATGTACTTGTATTAAACATTCTGTAATTTCTATGTGTATTTTCAGATCGGTTTACATAATCGCGATAATCGAGTTTCATAACAGTGCTAATTAAATTTCAAAATGTTTCGTACAACACGCATTAACGTACTCGTAATAGGTGCGCACAAACGTTTGAACGTTTCCGTGAGCCTGTGTGTTGAGAAAATGACAGGATACAAATTTAAAAGTGGAATTTTCTATAAGTTTCCAGATGAAACGTCAGAGTTCGAACATCTGCGATCTCGAGACGCGAAGACAAGTTACAATGGCACGTGTTTACACATGCAACGGCCGTCATATTTACCTTACAAGTTATCGAATGCATATGCAGTATATGCACGCGGACCTGTGATACATGTGGCCTGCTACTGAAATTAAATTCCTCTGAATTTAGTAGAATCATGAAGCTCGTAGAAATCGACAAAGGAGATGATTTTATCATTTCGTCGTTTAATTATTTTCTTTAAAATTTCCTTCAAAACGAATAAATTTTTCTCTAAGAAGGTCGTCCGACTGGAAGGAAAATATGAAATATCTTAAAACAGACAACGATCAGATTTTGGACGCGAATCGTGGCAAACCAGTTTCATAAATCTCGTTTTGACGTTGATTCGGGAATCATCGGAAGATGGAGTGGATGAGACGTCGGACGTGGAATGGAAATTCGAAGTCAGACGCACGAAGAGACAGAATGTATGCGCGGAGATTAACCATAATGGAGGATGGGAATCGCGTGATTTATAGGTCGGTGGCCGAGCTGCCAGCTGGAACGGAGTACCGCCAAAATTCTCGGCTCACGAAACCTTTCGTCCGTTCCGGATAAATGGAGAAACCTTTAGCCAGCCGATCCTTGAGAAACAGCTTTCGTTAATGAAACAACCTGTAACGGACAGAATGCAAAATTGCCATTTTCCTCGTTCGTATCCGGGGGTAGCTTCCACTTCCACGGAGTGTAATTTCCAGAGAAAATTGTTCGCAAGTTTCGAAAGTATCGCGATACTGCGAAACACGCTTTGACGAGTTTCGGAAGTGTACTGTCGAACGAATCTTTGCTTCTAACAGAGTTTTGTCCTGAAAATAGTAATTTAAAGTTTACATGTCGTTTGTTTGGCAGAGATTGTTCCACGACTGAGAAGAGTACATTTTTTCGAAAGCTAATACGTAGAAGCAGATTTCTAATCGATGTTTCTTCTAAAACAGTATAATTTTACTAGTTAAAATAATAGTACACTCTCATTGTAGAATCAATTCATCGATTAATCGCAGAATCGGCGAACTTTATCGTTCTTCTAGTAAACTGACGAATACGAAGAATGCGCGTTCTAACTGGATTTCGACATTGCGAATCCGACAAAAATAGAATATTTATCTTACTTTAGAACAAAGAAATGTTTTCATCGCGTCTAACTAGAATAACAGGCGAATCAAACTGCGCCTAGACATATACGTGAAATGCAATCCCCTTTTTAGCAACACTACGCTGCAAAACAAATACAATACGAAACATTCACGCAACAACTCAAACAAAAATGCACCGTGACGTTTCCAATTTCATTTCAATTTTCAATATCACATAGTCGTTTCATTTCGTGCCACTTAGACCAACAATTTCTCCTCGGCCGTTTCGCAAATCATCGAACGCACGACAAACTGCAACTAAACCGGAACAACTACGACCAAGGCAGATTCACACGTACGATGTGCTAAACGCATTCGCCCGATAACTCGGCGAGCGATGTCCGTTAAAACGCGGTGCACGGTTAAAGCCGCATAAACTGGCTCGATCGAAATTTACGTCGCCATCTTGTCGTCGCATTATCGGCCGTCAGTCTGATTTACCCGAGCTGTTCTAACTGGAGGACCGTCCGAGCGAACAATACGGAAATTATAATCCACTTAACGAAGATATCCGTACTCGTTAGAATTTCATTAGAAGCATCTGCTCGAAGGGACACGTAGACGACGACGACGACGACGAAGACGACGAAGACGACGACGACGACAAGGACGACGACGTCTCCCCTGAGGTTGTTTCTAACGAGGCCTGATTAAACAAGCGATTACATGGTTGCCGGTCAAGGTGCCGGCGGACTGAGGCCGTGGAAGCCTTAAAACCGTGCAGAAGACGAAAAAAAAAAAGGAAGAAGAGGAATAGGCAGAGGTAAAAAGGGGAAAGAAGCGCGGAGAACAATGGCTTCTGGATGAAAGAGTTTGCAGGCCTTGGGCCACGCGAAGCTTTTCTATTCTCTCCGCGTTTCTTTTCCTCCACCTCTGTATGTCTCAATCTTTATGTATCTCTCTTTGTCCGCGTGTGTGCTTAGTAGTGTCTGATATACTCGAAGAGTTCATAGATTTATTATATTAATTATATATAATATATATTATATATAATTAAGACTGTTATCTAACTGATTATAACGTGAACTATAGTATTGATGCTTGCCCCCTTTTTGTGATAGAGTTCCTTTTGTTATATTTTGTATATTTCTATTCCAAGTTGCTGCTAATTACTCGAAATGGGATAATTGATAACTATATTTTTATTTTACCCTCGCCAATTTCCTTGCAAATTAAAAAACGGAAAGCTTTGGCGCCATTCGCTCGTTAAAGACCAAGTCCTTCGGTATCAATCGATGCAGCGTCGACGAGTCTTACTTCGCCCCTGTCGACCTGCTGGCATTTTTTTATCGGACGTATCCGGGAGGGAAACCCCAGTCCAACTCGAAATCTCGTCGCGGTCGCAGACGCCGCCTCATTTCCGTCAAGCTCTGAACGTCCTTCAGCGGATTTCTCTCTGTGAGGGGTCGTGGAACGAGGGGAGGGAAGCTTTGGCTCTGGCGGAACAGTCGTCGTGTCGGTTTCGTCGTCGTGACGCGGACTAGTGCGTGCACGAACGAGCACTCGTCGTGTCAGGGGTTGAACGAGAAAGAGAAAGAGAGAGACAGAATAGCAGAGCCGTCTGCGTTCGAGGGAGGAAATGGGGAGGAAAGGTGACGAGGTCGAGCTCCATTTCTGGCTTCTCAACCCCGTTCTCTCTCGGCCCTCTTCTCGCGGTCAAGTTGCGTGACGTCGGCAGTTGTCTCTCACCCTCTCTTTCTCTCTCTCTCTATCTCTTCCTCATTCTCTCTTGCCTTTCGACGTGGGTCAGCTCGAACACCAACGCTTGAAATTACTCAGCGAAAGGAAAGGCTGACTTCGGGATTCGATGCCGAGGTCTCGAGTCTTCTTCGTTTCTGCTGGCTGTTGGGATAGGTTTTGGAGGGTAGGCTTCCGAGGGTTGTTAACCCTTTGTTTTAAGATTCTTTCACTGGCTACGGTACGAATTGGGTGCTTGAGAAAATGCAGGTACACTGTGATTGAGCTAGAGCCGCGATTTTCACGGATGTTTAAAACATTAAATACCTGGCTATTTACAGTGGCTAGGTATTTGCATACCATTACACGTATTTGTGTAGTATTTATGTATCAGTTAATCGCATGCAAAAGCATTAAATTTCGTTTCCTCGTATATAGTGGAGGTTCCAATTATTAGAGCCACCTACATGGATTGACGATTTCACGTTAAAACAATCAGCTTTTAAATGGAAATCCAGTTGTCCTGAATTCTTGTTACTCTTTTATGATGCAACGATATCTCCAAATTGTAGATGTACCTGGCCGAGCTTGTTTTATTATTCTCGCACTGTGACTTTAATAATTCGGTCATCCACTGTACCGCACTACTTTTTGCATCATGAAAATGAAATGCAGAAAGCGATAGAAAGACGATCCAAAAATGGGGATTCGTAGAAAAGGTACTCACTTTTTGTAGCCACTTTTTCCTTGGATTGTCGAATGAAAACAACAGCCGTTCGGTGTGACTGCCTTGTCTTGAGCCGAATATAATATGCTTTTTGATGCGCCGCAGAATTTTAGTATAATTAGTTTACGTGTTCCACGAGATGAAAAAGGTTGAAGATCGCTGAGACAGAAAGCTATGCTTTGGTTCAGATTCATTGTTTTAAGTTTCTGTCTCAATCGGAATTCAGAAAATCGGTGCCGCTGTCAATGATTAGAATTGAAGTTGATAAATATAAATTATAGTTGATACATACAAATATCATAATTTGTAGGTCTTAAATTTAGAAAAAAAGTTATACGTAATTTGTTTAGGAGCTGCTCTTTTAATTGAAAAATTCTAGCATAACAGCAACATTAAAAACGTGAAATAAGACTGGATTATTAAGAGTGTTTCTACAAAAGGAATTATTTTAATTCGTCTATTTTATACAACTCACAGTAAGAATAAAACTCCAACGACAAATTCCATTTTTTCAACTGGCTGATATTAGAGTTCCTAAAAATCCATGCAACAGAGAATGCAATTTAAAATACCAATTCTGGTATTGAATTCTCGGCTTCGCCTTCGATTCATATAGAACATTTCCTTCTTCTGAGCCAGAGAACGCAAATCGTTACTCCTCGAAGACGAGCTTCAAGAAGTCAATAAAGCGAGCGAGGGTCCTCGTTCGTATCCGTCGCGTACGCATAAAGAGACTATAACGAGACGGTGATAGGCACACGGAAAAATTGCATCTTTCCTCTGTAGCCCTTTTTCCGTCGACAAACGTTGTTCGAACGATAAAGATCGAATCTCGTATCATTTCCATTCTAATCTTCCTAATTCTTTTTAAGTGCCAGAGAAATATGAGAACAAATTCAACATATTCTCGATATTCTTATGTGATGTTGAACCAGTGTACAGTATAGAAATTGGAGAAAAATCATAATCACAGAATTTTCAGTCAAAGAGATTTATATTTCTATTTATATAGAAGTTTAATAGGTGTAAAAGTGTTACGTAATGCATATTTTAATATAAATTTCCTGAAAATTATAGTAGCGGGTAGAACTATGATGCTAAATATTTTTTACCATATTAATAACAATCGTCCATCCTATTTATTCACTGCTCTTATTAAATATAAATCCATTTTGTAAAATTATGGTGTCTGTTATATTTCTTATATTTTATAAACTTTCTTTTGTCTGCCATTGTATTTGGTCATACATACATCGCAGTAATGCTGGTTTATTTCATTACAAAATTTCTGGACTTTTGTTCGGTTTCGTGTGACGCAAGGAAGGGAAAGGAAGGGAGTGAAATAGTAGACAATAATTTTGTAGTGCGCTGGCAAGCCTCGAATCAGGTTTAAACCCCAGGATTAGCATTCTTTCAACATACCACTGTGCCGCGGTTGAAGTTAGCCGAGCTTTAACGTAGATAATACAAGAACCAGCCCTTAATTTCAGTAATAACAGTAAACCTCGGAGGACGGTAAAATGGCACAATTCATCTTTACAGGAAATTCATTTATAAATTAATTTACAAATAAGTGCGATATTCGTTTAAAATTAACGCAATAGCGCCAATTATAAATAACAAGCGCAATCGATACTGCATGTAATTCAATTATTAACGCGGTGATTTAATTCGTTTTAATATAAAGTAATATCGAAATAATCGCCGGTAATGTTCTTAGCATTTCTCACGTGATCATTGTCCCTTTGTGAAAATTCACACGACTACGTGCCTCAAAACGTATAATTCTTGTTTCGCCAATTGTAATTTTATTTTAATACGAATTAATGTACCGTGTGCCCCGCGGAAACTAATTTTCAAGGTTTCGAGCGTCTAGATATAATATTTATTGTCGATGAGCCAAATTTATAACGTACACGTGTAACATTTGAATTTATATAATTTTCTCCTCGAAGTTGTTGTTGTTTTGCTTCTGAAATCTATAACGCGATATTGTTAAGTTATTAATAAATAACAAAACCGATCCAATTATCCATTTTCGCAAATACCTTGAACTTGCACAATTTTCATTTCGTCGAAATCGCACAAAATCAGACAAACACGACGGAGTTACGTCAATAGTACTGTCTATGTAGACAATCGAAGTGATACAACATACGTGTCGGTACAATGTGTCAATTCTAATCCAATGACCAGTTAGAAGCGAAAACATAAACTACTATACTTGAGTTACGAATATATTATATTCGTACTATTACGAAAATAATTTATAAATCCGACAGTAAATTGAAAATTATTTTCTCTGTTAATAAGTACCTATTTTAACGAGTATTATACTTTGGATACTCTATATATTTATGCATTTGATCGTATTTTTACACCTTCAGATTCAGCCTAACGGAAGAGATTTCAATCTGGCGAGGCAATTTGATTTAGTTGTTTTAGATATTAAAAACTATATAAAATATCCTATACTGTAGATATTCTGTAATAATTATTTATAATAAATGTGCTGGACTTTGCACATTTGATGCACATTTTCTATATCTTCAAATTCGTTCTAACGACCAAACGAAAAAGATTTCGATCTGGATGGGGAATTAAATTAAATTTTTCAAATGTTTATATCTCGCTAGCGATAGTTTCTCGATCGTTCGGCGCGTTACTGAAAAATATAAGAAACGATACTGGAGGTATCGGTACGTACGTTGCCAGTGGTTTCACCGATGACAACGCGTTCGATGGAGAACATCTCGAGAATTGTGTCGCCAAGCGTAGATGTATCCCGGTTTCTAACCATTCAGAAAATGTTATACGTTTTACTGGATCCATGGCCATATTGCGACAGCCTCCTGCTTCGATTCCGTCGAAACGACGCGACGTGTGTCTGTTCGATACGCTACAACCGTCCGCGATTTTTCAGTATATGGAACGACCGAGGGGGAGAGAGATAGCGCAGCTACTCTCTGAACCTCCGCCATTTTAATTGTATTGGTTTACTGGAAAAGTTTGAAACAATCAACAATTCAACAGTCGATATATTTTATTGTATGTATCGTGGAATTGGAGGATGATCATTTGCCCTGAATAGAATACGCTCGCATTAATTTATATTTTACGTGTTTGTATAAATTTATATTTTTGCGAATATTATAAAGGGAATGAAATTTAAGTAGAGGTTTCTTGAACACCCGAAACAAGAAGTTCTGTAACGTGTAGTTTATTTTGGATATTTTCTATATTCTTGGCTTTTTTAATTCTTCGTCATTCAATATATTTATTTATTAAAGTTTGACACGTCAATATCCTTGATTACAATAATAAATAATCTTTGCGCGAGTAAATTATTATTATTACCTATAAGAACGTTAATAACGTTTACTATCAATCATCTCGTGCAACATTTTACCACGGAACGAAAATAAATTATTACGAATGCTTTTAATAACGTCACATGCATCATTATTCTTGGTAATCTGGTAAAGTACAATTCTTGGTTGATAGATATTAACATATCATTAAATTACGTCTTACATTCGAGTTTGAAGTGCGTATGCTATATTCGCTCAAGTACTTTTTAATGAGCTCTTGCTGCTGTTTAATGAGAAAAATAAAGAAACGTTCGCAAATTATTGTTGAATGGACATTCTTTATTGCCAATTATTTTCAAGTAATTGCTTCTCAACGTTTTATTAACATGTTCGGGTCCTTGATAATCAAAAAATCATTGTTAACCACTTATCATGTTACGTCGTAGATATTACCTCTTATTGAACACGTGTAACCGCAGGAATATTAAAAATGACATTTATTCAAAAGATTACTTAAGCATCGATACGTTATCGTTATATCGCAATGCGACCTTACTATGCAAACTTTCGCCATGAAAATTCTTCCATCGTATCTGTCAGCTTAAATTTCTAGCATCATTATACGTAGTTAGCGATCTAGTTACAAGCGAGGTCCGATATAAAAATCGTCATATTCTTTAACTTTATGTATGAAGGAAGTGAGTAAGTATACACGGTACAAAAATGAGCTTGGTATAATATTGACTTGCCTACAAACTTGCCTATGTTTTTACTACTAATTTGTATTCCTACACACTTCATATCTTTCCCATCAATCTTCGATCTACGTAACATATATGTATGAGAGTTTCTGCATAAATTTCGTACCGTCAAGGTGTATACTCACACTAGACTCTCTCTCTCTCTCTCTCTCTCTCTCTCTCTCTCTCTCTCTCTCTCTGTTTCTCTATAGATTATGTTACATTTTCCCAGCGTACAGCCGCCGAGTTAATACCACGTATTTTCATCGCCACAGTTTAACGCGTTTGACAAGCCCCAGAAACCATCGTCATCAACAAACCACCGTTTCTTCCACGGTACATTTATTTAATCAGCGTACTTGCGCGCGTTTCGTTCAGCCTGAACGCTGATTCCAGTTGTGTACAGAGACTTAAAGCGGCAGTATATTCATCGTCGCCGAGAAAAGTACTTCCTAATGAGCTCGCTCTTTTGCAGTCGGAGCAGAGAAAGCGGGAGGTGGCGGTTGCCGTTGGTCCTCGAGCGTGGTTCCATTGGCCATTGCAAACTGAATTGCCGATAATTGCTTTCCGCACCGCCTAAAATGATAATTAAATTCCTGGTCGCGCTATTACCCATGGCAAGCCATTGTCGTCATAATGGCCTTTCATGGAGCAGCGTAAGGGAAATCGTAGCTACATTTAAGGATGTTCTGCAAACAACATCACCCCTGGCCCCCTCCCTCTTTTGCTAATGAACAAAATGGATACTCTCTTCTGCAGGGTGACGCTGGAACGCGCAAAGTAACGTTTAATTAATCGCGCATTTATTGCACGCGTTTTGCACGCTCGACCTCAAATAGTCTGGCCACGGGCATTTATAACGAACAGTTGCGCCATACGTTGAAAATTATGAGCCGCCCGAGTACCCGGAATATGGCCGATGTGACAGATTCTGTCAAGCTCGAAAGAAGCGTCGAAATGCACGAGTTTTGATAGCAATTTTGTCATCCGGTACCTCTTGCAGGCTAGTTACGTTATCGTAGTAACAAGTTACAAGCTACGTTTGACGAGTTACGTAATGAAATGAGTAACAAGTTTCATAATGAAGCAAGTAGAGCTCCGCGAGTGAATTTTGTAAATTGAATGTAAGGTGGTGATCCTGTTCGAGGGAAAATTGATAAAAAATGCTTCTAACCTACGATTAGCCGTTAACATGATTTTACGTAAAGCTATAACGAGATATAATGCGAATAGAAGTACGTCGATAAAATGGGAGTAAAAATCTTTTAAGTAGAATGATCGTTCGAGTGGCTATTTATTGGGATAAAATATCGTATTGAATAAGAACAAGGTTATTAGAATAATAATTATATATTTGAATAATAATTAAACTATGAGGTTAATTTATTCGTTAAATCAAATTCTACTTTATGAATAAACGTGATACACTGAACAATAATTGGTATACAGTTGAAATAACATCGAGGAACGAGTAAAAATTGAAATTCTTTCCCAATAAAGATATTCGATACTTACTTCGTTAAAACGTACTACATACTAAAATATCTAAAACGAATAAAAAGAAATAGAGAAAGCGCGTGAAAGAGAGACAGAGAGGGAGAGAAAATAATAAAACCCTTTAATAAAAATCCCGATAAAAATCTCATTTAGACTGCTATATATTTTGAAAGTGTTAAAGCTCACTGTAACGTGCGACTAAAATCCCCCCATAAAATACCACGGACCTCTCTCTGCAAACTCCTTCTACGACAAGAATAACAGCATTTCGCGAAGCGAGAAGCGGTTCCGCAATCGGACTTATTATTTTACCCGCTCATCGAAGAATTTGTGCTCGAGCGGCCCTCGATCGGTGGAAGCTCGTGAAACAAACGTTTCCTCGAAAGGAGTCGGAGAGAAAATTCACTCGGCAAATCGTGCAAAGTGTTTACCAGGGACGATTGGTCCTTGCCGGATAGAAACGCGGTGGCTAAGGGTCGCAAACCCTCGGCAGACTCCGCGCGCGTTGTTATTGTTCAACAAGCTTATCGATTTGTCGCCAGTGGCCCTTCCCATTATATCCTGTAAACTTGACGTATAAACGGCCATTCTCTCGCGTTCTATTACGTGACCGTCGAGCCAGGATAAAGAGAAAGGATCCCTCTTAATCGCTGAAACGCGATACAACGCGTAGCTACGCGGGGCCGACTTGCGACGCGCGATACGAGCATTGTGAATCGCAAGGAATTGTTCGGCTCGCGAGTTCATTTCCATTGACATTGTGCTTGCTCAGAGGAAACGCGTCCCCTTCTGTATCGATCATGGGACGATTCAATGAAAACGGGATGTTTGATGCTTTAAAGCGAGATTTAGTATGCGTTACTCTCGCGTTAACTTCGAACGAGTTGTTCGGTTATACATACATATGTATCTTGCTATGAGAAGAGAGAGTCATTGCTAAAAGGTCAACCTATCATGAATTGGTTCATTAAATGATACTGCGAAATAGCTATGAATATAATAACAATTGTTCTGCATGATATGTAAATTAACGTGAATTCAGATTTTATATGATATTAAGAAGAACGATATTTTTCAGTAATAAGTTATGCGCGATACTAAAACGTTTATAAGAATTCCAAGCCAAATCCTATTTCGATACCGCCAGGCTGAAGTGAAACTATCTATCTATGAAGGGAGCCGATCTCACGATTAGAAGATCCTAATTATAATCAGCTCGTTATACCAGTCACGTCATTATAGCGTGGATAAAATAATAAAATTACCATTTCTCTTCTTCTATCTATATCAGAAATAACTTAAACATGAAAAACTATGAAACTAAACTATGAAAAAAAGCCAATCAATATTTTCAAGTTTATTTGATCTACACGTGATTGCCCGAAACAAACTACGGAACCTAAAACGCCCAAATTGATTGAGCAATCAATTCCAAAAATAGTTAGTCGCGGGCCGCTCACTACGAACTTCCAGCTCGCTGACAGTCGAAAACAAAAAAGAACAGCCATGAAATACGACGTCACGGTTGGTCCGGACGTGCGAGGTCAAGATTTCTCATTCATCTTCGACCATTCTGTCTGAACTACCACGTGTTCCCACCTTTCATTATCAGCTTCGATTCGACGACGTACAACACTTTCGATGAACGAAAGAAAGCTGAATGGCGACGAAAATTGTATCGTGTGCCGAATACAACGATCAATCGTGTTTCGATCGGAAAATCAATCAGCTGTACAGAGATCGCGGTACGATTAGCGGTAACTAATAATTCAACGAAACGATTTTCCACGGTGATTGTTCGTAGATGAGATTTACAATAATTATTATGGACATTGATTCGTGTCGATTATCGTAGACGTCGATTTTCGGTGGAATTGCACACCGTTACAATTACACGGTGAAATTAACGCCATAGAGGTGCAATTTTAATATCATCTGTATTGACAATGCATCGCAAATAGAACTGAACCGCCCGTTTGCTTCTATGTTTATTTGAACGCGTTATATTATGTTATGCGATATAGGAATATGGAAGGCGATCCACTTTTCACTGTTAGCGAAAGGGTATAGCAAACAGCGAGCAACACTCTGATATCTGTATGCTATCGATTATTGTCTTCGATTTAAACAATACTACGTGATCCGTGAATTTTGCAGCAATAGCTTGGAGTGGATAAAATGTTTCCTCTTTGCTTTTTAAGTAATGAACGTATCGAAATGGGAGAAAATATATGTTAAATAATTTGTTGTTCATGGCATGGAATACTTATAAATTGTACATGAAATTTCACCTGCGCAGTGTTTCTAGCAAACATCGTTCCATAAAAAAGATACGGTTTGAGCTTCTCTTAATACATCTTCAAAAAACAGGAAACAATTCTTGCTGCGATTTATAACAATCGTAATTTAATTAATATAGAACAAAAGAATGTAGAAGTATAAATTTGTTTTTAATATTTTCATACATACATTTGTAAAAATCTTTTATGAATAAGTTATTTTACTACATTTAAATTTCATAGACATAACCGTGATGATCGTGTCACAACAGTAATAATGGAGCTGCAATAAGTTCCATATAATATACATAATACATTCGTAAGTCTTCTCCATAATAAATATTTAAATACTTTCACGAGCCACTGTATGCGCAATAACTTTATGATACAGCACCTGAATTTAATTTATTTCCCCACCTGAACTAAAGATTTGGGTCGACAGAATGATTCAATACCACACACTGTTGTCGTAATGCGTTATAATTTGACATAATAGTGTCGTGGCTATAACCAGCTAGAAGAATCAACGTTCGAATTTAGCGCGCGCTCTAGAGGCAAGCGGCAAAGCCGTCGCGCTATTGGCCAGCCAATGGCGTGGCGGCGTTGCGCATAATACCGACAGACGTTGCTCGGTGGCGCTGATGTCGCACAGCGAACACGCAGCAGCGGCGCGCACAGCGCCGCGCATCGACGGAATAGAGCGAGAACGGACGTGAGAGAGAACGAGGCAGATTCGTTCGCGTTCCGCCGAGGTGGTGCAGTTTTCCAGTGTCGCGTAGAGTGTAGTGTTTTTCTTCCTTTCCCCCGTTTCCGAGCATCGAGTGTTGTGTGCGTCACGGTGAGGCAAAGCAGACCCATCCCCCATGATCGAGGAGTGCATTTAGGTAATTAAGAATTTTCTCATACGGCCGCGCCCCATTAAAATGCGATCCTCGTTCCCATCGGGACGCCTCGCAACGAGGAACCGACTACGGTGCGCCACCATAGCGCACACGCCGTGCCGGTGTTATTACAAGTCCGCTACGTTTCTTCGAAATTAGTTAAAAAATTACGTGCTAGTCTATGTCGCGGCGAGTGTTTCGTGAATAATCACGATCGTCGTTTTTTACCTCGTAGATCGTGTGTGTTCGCGGTATCGTACGCAAGGTGTGCACGGAAGTAAAAAAAAAGCACGGTGCCGCCGGGAGGGAGACGACAATTTGCAGCGTGGTGTGACGCCGCGTCAATGTCGATTCGTGTTGTTCGAAACGGTCGTTCCGAAGGTTCGTAAGCAAAACGGAGTATGTATATACACGCGGCTCTCTCCCTTTTTTCTTCGCTGTGCGCGCGGACAACGTGTGCTACGTAGAGATACGAAAATAATGGTGCGCTCTCTATGTACTATCTTATCGCCGAGCTCGACAGTGGCAGTGAAACAGTGTTTTCGTTGGCCCCGCGTGTATCGCCTTATTTTCTTTCTTTTCGTATTTATTTCAGTATGTATATAAGGTTGATAGCCAACACGACAATCGTAATTTGATCACGGCACATGTAACGTAAAGGCGAACACACACACACATCGTGGAAGATAGGAAGCTGGTGCTGGCAAATCGAACGATCGGTTCTTTTCCCCCCTACTCCGGATATTAACGAAAGAGGGAGAGGAGAAATACAGAGCGAGATACGTAGAGAATGAATGGCCCTGTGTGTGTACGTGTCTACGTGAGCGTGTAAGAGAGATAGACAGTCCTAGGCTCGCGATTGGTTTTCTCCCGTGACTGTACCGCTTCTGGTCGTCGACTTGTATCTGCGTACCTTTTTCCACGCACTCGATGCGCGCCACATATGTATATATTGCACCGCGTGCTACTGTCTCTCCGAAACAATGCTGGTTTTCGCTCCACGCTTTCGGTACCGAAAGTGAGAACGATACCATTAATAACCGTAGAAGTCTTTAAACGTGCTCTTCTGGTAAACAATTTCAACAATTACGTATGTTTTTACACATATTACGGTTTGACCATTAATTTTCGTCTAATTGGATTTCATATAATAATTATATGTACATCACGATGGTAAACGTTTATCGTTGTATGAATGCTAAACGATGTTTTAATTAGCCATATTTAATTTCCACGCTCGTGGAAGAAATAGTATGTATAACATACGTTTACCTGCGAAATGGTAACGAGGAACGTTTTTATTTCTTTTTTTTTTTTTTTCCTATATTACGGTTTATCTTCAAAATTCATAGTGCACAAATCACAAGTTAAGCGGAATAACTATCGCGGCGTAAAACTCGTTGGGTGTTGCATTTATGGAAAAGCCGGTTCGCGTGTTATATAAAGACTCTTGGTTCATTTGTAGTGCGAATCAACTGTCGGTGAAAGAGGGAATTTTGCACGAATCAGTGATAAATTGACTCTAGCTCCGTTTCTTTTCGTAACATTAGAATATTCGAATTTCTCATTGTGACTCATAATTCTTAAACGTTATTTAGTACAAAAGAAAACAGAGAATGATAACTCTGCTGTTCGCCCAATGTTTTCTTCAAGTTTGTTTCTTGGGGATATGGCCCGGTGAAGGAAAATATGAAATTCTGAGAATATTATAATACTTGTGTGAGTAATATTATTTATTATATATATATAGAACAAAAATCCTTTTATGTATTGACAAATATAACGTCCTTTGATAATATTATCGAGTCAAGAAAATACTAATCACTCTAATAGTCGATTATAGAATATTACATCTAAGAAAGGATAAATTGTAAAGTCATACTAAGATACACATTTGACATGTTGCTGCCTATAGTATAACGATATTAACAATAATTTTTCCAAATTTTTAAATAACTTCATTTATTCAAGAATGTAAGATACATGAAAGGTAAAATTTGAATATAAAACCTCCATTGCAATATTATACCTTTTATTTCGTATCCTACAGAAAGGAACAGCAGGGTTAGACGAATCTGTAAAAATTCACAGTGATAAATTCCATAAATTGAAAATAAGAACCGACGACGTTACACTGTATTTTTTTCTTATTTTCAAATTTACTTATCGCGTATTACGATTTCATAACTATGACGATCGCGTTCAAGCAGTCGTTCAGTAGCGCAGCAAGCGTGTAGATTAATAAATGGTGACGATTCCACGCACCGGATCCTTGCGGATTATGGACGAATAGTGTGATTGCACGAAATTAGTCGCAGCGGATCGTCCGTGAACGTTATGCAATGTCTGGTGCAACGACCTGCGTTACATTGGAAAAACGAGGGTTTTACGGGCAAAGCGGGAAGAGTCTATCGCGCAAGGATCGGGCGCGTGTTCGCCGGTTTCAAACGATTGGACCATTCGCGTTTGTTAAGTCGCACACAAGCAAAACGCGCGTGCGTATAACGGAACGCAGATTGCACTAAATTCCACAGTCCAATTGCATTGCGGACAGCAGCAGAGCGAAACGGTCACAGTCGCCCCAGTGTATAGACGCGTGGTCGATTAGAAAGACAGCGAAGGCTAAATATAGTGCGTTCGCGTTAACAGAGAGCTTTTCAATTTGTTAGTCGGATATACATCCCCCGTTCATGAGCATCGGAACATTTCTGTGTTCCGTTCAACACGTGGTAATTGGTTCAAATTGGTTCGGCGGAATGATTAATCAATCACATTGTTAAGTTCACAGTGGCTCACGAAAGTATTGAAACATTTGTAGATACATTTAAAGAACATTATGTGTTTTGTTGCGTTTAATTCCTTTCTCGTTCATTTTCTTCTTCACGGTTTTCCTTGGCAAGATAGTCAATTAATTTAGAGTATGAAGTAAATAGCATATCAGGTTTCTTTTAAGGTTTCTTTTATTCTGCACGTTACACGAAACATTCTGAAATTTCATTAGAATTGTAACGAGCCTCTGTCTCTATTATGGTAGACATACATATGTATGTCGTAGACGTATGTACATAGAGATATACAGAAACGATAATACACGTGGTATGATAATAGCAATGACAAGAAACAGATAATATTTATAACCCGTGTTTATAAATACAAAGAGCAGTGGAAAAAAGTAGTCCATTAAGTCGAAACTCACAGTTAGTACACGTGTATTCCAGGCTAATTTTCAAAATCGTTCGTCTCGAAAAATTTTCTTTCTCCATTTTCCATTTATTTTTTCACGAAGAATCATTCTATGCTCGGCTGTACCATTAATTACTAGATACCCTGTATATCTCGCGATGAGTCGTCGTCATTAGGATCTATGGTACTTTAACTGTTCTGCTGATTTTTTTTATGAATAAGAGTTTGAGATGAAAGTTGGACCGCGAACGTATTTTCATTAATCAAGTCTTCGTATTGAAAAGGTGGTGGGCAGATTAGGGGTGAGACACGATATTTATGACACGAGTGGTTGGTTCGTTGGCGCGTCTCGGATTATTCAAATCGCATACTTATTTACTTTAACCATTCAATTTTTATTCTTCTCTTTTTTCAATCTGGTTACCTCTTATTTCTCTTGGAAATTAATCTCGATGTGATTATAAAGTTAAATTGAGTTGCTCCAATTTTTTTCTCATCTCTGTTTCTTAATTGCACTCGTATTGCCGGAGAGAATATGTACTTGTCAAAGACAGGTCTTTTGAAATTTTGTTTTTAATTTGACTAACGAATATCAGATAGATAGAAGTTTATTGTTTTGAAGTTATTTCGCCATGAATCAAATGGTGCCTAATTTTTCTTTATTCTTTTGTCGTTCATCTTCTTGTTCATAATTTTCGTTGGAAAGGTAGGGAATTAATTTCAAATAAATGTGAAATAAATATATTATAGCGTATCAAGTTCGTCTTAAGGTTTCTTTGATTAATTAACAGCCGCACGGACGTTCATTAAATATAATCTAACTTAAATATTCTCGATTAACGCGCACACTGTGCAATCGTTCGTTATCGCACAACAGATACATTGTTATCGACGATCGATAAGGATCGAATAATCTACTGTCCTGATCTAGCAAAAACTCGTTTATGCACATGGTAGTTAGGATCTAACGAGCAAAAATACTTGTCTTTAATCCACGTTTGCATGTTTTTATCTGCGTAGCAGCGTCAGTGCCATCTGTCAACGACACGGAAAATTTATTGAATCGAAAAAAGCCGTATCGTTCGACACATCAATATTACATTATCCACGCTTGTTCGAATCGTTGCTCCAAGTTTCATTGTTCACGAGGATATGTTGTAATCAAAGAATGAACGTGCAGTAAATGTCACGTAACGGGCAGTAAATGCATGTTGATACAATGATTTTCAATTATCAAATGCTTTAAAGCAGTGTTGGAAATAAAAATAATTTCAAGGAAAATTGTGAGACGCAGTTTTAGGATAGTAGTGTATTAAACTCAACATTAAGTAGCCTGTAATAAACACGTAAAAGATGCAAGCTTGCAATAATTTCGAAATTTCACGTTGCAAACAGTTACGAATTTCAGTGAAGAGCATCGAAAGTCATGACATATTTAAAATGTTTCGTGCTTGTAATATTTCTTTTCTCAAATGAAATTGCTTTAACAAGAGTTTATTTGGTAATAATTCGTTGCAACATATCTCTCGAATTACTCCAATCAACGTATATATTAGCCGTGTTAGGTCGTACTAAAGATATTTTACATTTCGTGTAAAATCTCCTCCGTCGATTCGAATTTGGCGCGCTTAGTATCAACCAATATTTCCTATTTGCCATATTCCCAAGCGACGTCCATTTCATTAACCATCTTTGCCCGGAGTCTCATCAGAAGAGAAACACACGTTAAAATCGAAAAGCGATCTCATTGAAAAGATCTTGCGTCGGAGCGGGCTGTATAGCCGACGGAAAAGTGGAGCATCGGTCAATATTACGCGCGCGCAAGTAATATCGCGTAACCTGTACACCGCGTTATTGCGCGAAAATCCTCGGTTTGCCGTTAAAAAAAAAGATGCGGAATACCGTTCTTCGGATCGATATATCGAGGCGACGACGTTGAGAAAAATGTCTGACCGAGATATAACCGTGACTCTTAGCTCATATAATCGCGTGCAAAGAGACCAGTGTCTCTTTGTCGAGGCAAAGTGTTTTCGCTACGTGTGTACTGTACACGACACGCAGCAGTCGGACGTGCCAAGCGCGTTCGCAACGAACAGAGCAAGAAACCTGTCTGACGCACTTTTAGCAGCGCGCGCGCGGCCCATGATGCGATGGAGTGGGGGGCTGTCGAGCCAGGGGCGCAGCATTGAACGCGGGAACCCCTTTCCGTTATTAGAGAACGTTGAATCAAGCACGACCGGTTTCCGCGTGTACTGGGTGATTCATTAGAAACGAATCAACGGTCGTTTCGTTTGTCTCGTTAGAAATAAGGCGGGAAAATAGTTTCAGGCGTTGAACGAGGGAATGATTGTTTAGGCAGAATGAAGCCTAAAGGGAACCTTAACTTTAGAAAGAATAAAGTTCTTTATTTCTATATGACGGGTAAATTTTTATGTGCGTTGTAATTTAGATTTATTTTGTCTTCTGTACTGGAACGGAAGATCAGTTACGCGTGAATAGGAATTTGAATAGCTCTTTTTCGTTGTTGCGTTAGAAATGAAGTGTGAAGCTTCAAACCTCGAACGAAGGACTGACTGATTGTTAGGGCAGAATGAAAACTAAAGGGAACCTAAACTTTAAGAAGAATGAAGTTCCACGTGAGGGATAAGTTTTCATGCGCGTTTAAATTTAGGTTTAATTTGTCTTCTTTACTTGAGTGAAGGAACAACTATTATAGAGAACAGAAATTCGAATGGCCCTTTTTTTCTTGTTTCCTATTTTTTTTTCTTTTTTCGTAAATGTTCCCTGGGAATTAATAAAGTATATGCGATTATTATGTATTTTCTAATAAAACTAATTTTTTTTATCAGATTCGTTTCATTTTTATTGTATCACGTTTTTGTAGCGATGCTATTAAATGATAAGAAATTTCGATCTGACCAGTCATTATGTAGATAGTATCATAAATGTAAGGATGTGTAGCCACTGTATATAGACTTTGCTATTTTTAATTTAAACTCGTCTCACTCTTTATATTATGTTAAAAATATTATTGCGAATGATTCTAACGCTATTGTAAAGTGAATTCAATTGGAGTAATTTCATTTATTTGATAATTTCAATCTGGACAATGTCTCTATTTTTATCGTACCTTCTTTCGAAGTCATTTACCTGACAAATTATTTACATACTTGTAAGTTAGAATAATTATTACCACGAGAACATTACGCTGTATAACAGAGCTAGAAATGATAATTTATGGACAGACTGTTAATTGAATAACACTTTATCCATTCGTGCAGTGTTCAGATGACAATTCGAGCAATCTGGCCGTTATATATTAAATGCCGCAAGTGAGGATAAATCGTGAATGTCCGAGTCGATAAAATATATCTTTATATACTAAATGACGGTTACGATAAGCACAATCTCTGAAATTTCCATATGGAAAATAAAAATAACAATGATATTAGTTAAATCTACGAATTATTGCTCATTCGCTGGTTTCTCGGTAATCGATCCTTGTTGACGTAATCGAGTAATTAGAAAATGAATAAATGAAAAATTCAGTCTTGGAAATCCACTATCAACGCGCATGATAGCATCTCGTTGATGATAGGCGAATCTTTATTGGAAATTAATCTTTAATGTATACAGGGTTTCATTAAAAAAGATAGCATCTAGACATTTTCAATTTTATTTGTACGTCTGTCTCATATGTTATGTTCATTACAATAGCAACGTTTAAAATTTAATATAGTTAACATAATATAATCATTGTGGATACCTAAGATACCTATATATATACGATATAAATATACATACATTTAATACATTATTCATTGTATACGTGCATCATGAGTCAGCATTAACGAATTATACTTTACGATTATACTTTACAATTTCGCGATGAATATATCGAAGAGCTCAACAGTTCAAACAATAATTTAAATTACTAATAGGCAATTGTCTTGACACAGGGTGAAGAAATTAGGAACGCAGGATTTTTTAAATATTTGTTATTGCCTTAGAATTATTATACCTCGTTTATTTCATGCAAAATTATAAACGTTTGAAAATATCGAATATTCTGTAAAATTTTATTCACTATTTCTAGATAGAAACGAATTCCATTTTACGGCTGATCGTTGTGATTCAGCACCGTAAACAATAGAAGTAAATACCGGGATAAGATTACTGTTAGAGCAATTTGTCAGGAAGGAAACCTTCCTTCAGCGTGAAGGAAAAACGTTTCGGTATTTCCGTCATTGTAAATGCAGGTACCGACCTTAGTGCTTCGTCACTTAAAATGACAATAAAATTTCACCCGAGAATTTAGACACAGTGCCGTTTGTCACGAATTTATTAGTATCTTAACACAAAAATGAACAAACGAAGCTTGGTATAAAATTTCTCCTTCAATAACGCTAGTAACAATAAATAGAAAAATTCCGAAAGTTTAATTTGGAAAGGAAATCGAGCGAGGCGAAACTGTTAGAAAGTTAAATGGAAATAATAGTTCTTGAACAAATATCTATGGAAATGTGCTCTTCTGTCAAAAGATCGCCAAACAATTACAGTTATTTTCTTTCAATGGTAACATTGGTTGCATGACGCTTCGCTTGATAATATCTTCAATTCTAATGGAATAGCATAAATTTCGTTTCACTATGTATTTACTGCGTATCGAAGCGGATTGTCCTTCGGAATGGCTAGTGTAGTTCCTTTCTCTGTGTCATGGTTGCTGTTGATCCAATTTGTAACCGATGTTAAATTTGTTCAAGTGTCGCTGTTGGTATTAGCTCGTTTGAAAAATTGCATCGTTTTGTGTTTTATTTTCGTCGTGTAGCCGAGTAGGAAATCTATTTAATTAATGTTCGTAAAATAGCCTTTGGAAATTTAAGATTATCCTAAGCTCTACCGGATTTTAAAATTAAATTGCTTAAGATAATTTAATACAGGGAATATAATTTACTTAATCGGGCGTTCATAAAATAATATATAGCTAAGAATTATTCAACATCAAAAGCTTTTCAAAAGTATTCGTAATATTTTTAATATCGTTTGAGATGATAAAATAATATTTAATATACCGTCTAAAATAGTCTGTCCTAAAAGGATTATATTACGAACACTCGATCGAATAAATTATATGACATGATACAAAAGGTAATTTCACCTATGAAAATTTATATTCCACAAAGTTTCAAAATATTGTATAAAGTCCACGTGAAATTGTTCATCGTTGAAAGTTTGTTTCGTCGCAATATTCTAAAAGCCGATCGCTCCATTCTCAATCGGAAGTGTACTCTCCATTATTAAAGCTGACATTAAGTAATATCGAACTTTTATTTATAGCCTTTTCAGTCGACCGGCTGAAGTTTCTTTTCTTTCATAGAGTCTTCTTAAGAAATATTCAAATTATTTTCTGGAATAGATCGTCTGACATTTTCCTACTTTGAACGCCGTGACGAATTATTGCATTGTTGGATTACTGTCATGCTTTCTTGATTTAAAAACCAGATATAACCGACAAATCTCTGCTCGAGCTACCATTTTTACCAATTTAATTTTTCGATAAAACAATTCGAACAGAACTGCTAGTTTCTGTATATATAAATTGCCACATTTAATTAATTTCAGCTTGCGATAGATTTTTAATAGCGTACAACGTTTGATTTTCATTATCAACATGTTGGTAACATTATGGTCACGTTGAGAGGAGGCGTTTGAGCGATAAATACTGTACGACAAGATACAAAGCTGTATTATATGTTCTGCACATTTCATAGTTAGCAAACAGTAATAGAAATAAAATATAGTTGAAAGAATTATATGCTTTTTAATATTAGACGAGTTAAATTGATGGAAAATGTACGTAGAATGAAATTTGTTGTTACGCGTTGTTTATACACGTTCGGTATAAAATTCTCCGCTTATTCTCCATGTGACTACCTTTCGAGTATTTGTTTTTCTATCATGATCTTTCATATCAAGTGTCTAATAACATTGTGTGGTATCATTCACTTTATTTCTAGCTTCAGTTTATAGATGGAAATTGAAAAAGGAGATATCGATAAATATTTTGCAATAAATAGAAAAATGAAATTTCTTCGGCCCTTACATCTCCAAATTTAAAAAAATGGTATTTTCTACCAACAGTATGTTCTCGATTATCTTCTTAATACTCGATACATTCAATTTATAGAAACTCTCATACGCGTATATACTTTCTAAAACTAATTTCATTATTTCCCAGAGAAAATATTTTACTGCAAAATTTATACAAAAGCTACGAATATTAACGCTTCAAAGTTTACCCTAATCACAACGTTCTAGTTGCCCACGTACGGATTAATTTAACAGATGGATGAAATTTAACTAGCGACACGGAATTTAAACCTTGGCAAAATACAATTTCTGCGCTCTAGTAGAATCTTTTGTTTTTCCTGTACAGCGATACGTCCGAACATTTTATAAACACGTCATTTACACGCCTCCTCGAACAACCCCCGCAAGAACTCCGCGGCTCGGCACAGATAAAACAATTTTGCGTAAAGTATAGAAAATTCCATGTACGATCTTTGTGCTTGAAAAAGCGTCATCTTAAAGGGAAATTGACCTTTACCGCGTCCCCAATAGGATATCGCGGAATTTCAAAGGGACAGAATGGTAAAAGGCGGAGCGGACAAATTAGATCGAGCAGACGGCTATACGTGTGTGTGTGTCACGTGGTGCACACTTTGATATTGGCTCGACGACATTTCCCTCGCACTTTTAGGTATTTATCGCCTGACCTGAAAACTGAACGAGCGAAACCCTACCTGCTCTAAGCACTACACATCATTTGCTCAGGAATGACTAACATTTCGTAACCGTAAATCCCTTTACCTGCGCTTTATTACCATTTTACTATTGGAATTTTCTCGAACGATCCTCGTAACCTTCTGATCCGAGCGTGGACGGCCTCTAAGAAGTTTTACCGGCTAAAATCTGTTGCGAACACAGCGCAAACCGGTGTATCAGCTGCGAGGGGATGGAATTCGCGTGACAAAGGTGTATTATGAATTCTCGTTTGATCTAATAACGGCGGCAGTCGTGTAATTTATCTTATCGTTGTGTGTTTTTTCTCGCTTAAGCGCTATGTATTTCATTCGTTTTCTTTTTTGTATTTCTTTTTTAGGGTTTTTTTTTTTTGCAGCAATGTACAATGCCGCGTGTTTTTATTTGAGGATATAAAAGATTATTATTACGAGAACATGGCACTTCAAAAACGCACAGGGATGAGATAAAATTTACGAGAGTATACGATTCCCTTCTCTTTGTTGGATAAAGTGAACTTGGATAAAAAAAAACTTCTCCCTTCTTATGGTTTATAAAAATATGGGATATGTCTAATGTTAGTTTAGAATAGTTTAATGGCGTCTATCGTTGTGTCGGAAATTTGTAATGTGTGGGCTATTAATAAAAATGTGGACGGATTTAATCCTGAAATACTACAATAGGATAAGGCTGTATCCATCGCTCGGTTACTTTTCACTAATTCCATGAGATTTTATAGCTCTTGAAGTAACTTAGTAGCTCGGAATTTGTTTGAAGTGGTCGTTAATAACGTAATAAGATTATGTCGCTTCGTCATCTAAATTTTATTTTTATATATTTCTGTTGTTCGAGTATTCGTGGTCTAGTGGTGGATTAAAAAAAGGAAAAAGGAATTAATTTAAGCTTTAAACTTTTCGTTAATAAAATTCATGAAAACAAAATGAATTACTCGTATTATTCTGATCGAAAATTGATGGGGAAATTGGTGAGAAATATGATGGAACAACTAGAAAATTGGCCGGAATTTATATGTTTGAATTGCTTTGCATGAAAATTCTATTATTTCGTATTGAAACAATTTATGGCAATTGGTATTTTCTACGTTAATAAACAACACATAACGTCGGAAAACGTGTGTTTAATATATCGTTTGGAATAATTAAGCGGAAATCTGTTTAAACATTTCTTTCTCAAGACCAGCGTGACAAACGTTTCGTGTCCCTGGTTTTTGGCTGTCTTTCCTTTTAATTCCATCCATTATTCAAAATATTATTTGATGTACATTTCTATTTATAATTTCATTTGGCTCTACTTAGGAAGCACTTAAAATAGATTTACAACCGCCGGCTATTTGTTATGTTAATATTTAGAATTTATACGACCCAGTTTTTAGGTTACATCCTTTAACAAAATTGATGTGTTTCAAGTAGCGTTATATATACCGTTTCCTTTCCGAATTCCTCCATAGATAAACAGTATTCTAAATATGAACATACTTAAAAAATATATATGGAACGCCGCGACGCTCTGATTAAATTATATAAAAATGAACTGTTTTCAAACTGTGTTATTCCTTTTTGAAAAACGAAAGATACGTTGCAAACGATTTTCTGCCTCGCGTACTCTTCGTGTCGAATAGTCTTCTACACTTTAAAATTGCACAGCGATGCATAATGTTAGAATACTAATTAAATAACGATGTTCGTATAATTGATCGCAACGTTGTCATAAATAGTGACTATGGAAGTTTCATAATGAAGGGCATAAAATGATGTACAAGTCAACGATACTTAACATACAATTAGTGTCAAATGAAACATTCTATATCGCTTGTGCCGCATTTAATTTATCCTTAAATGATACTTTGGAGAAAATTTCCCGACTATTCGAGAATTTGTACATTATTCTTTTCTGCGAAAACAATTTTAGTCATTTAGCGATCACAACGATATCGCCTTCATAAATTAAAAAGTATATTTTCTTAGATTAACTATCTTTTAAATTCGTCGTACGATTTATCGCCTTATTTATATCATGTAAAAAATTGGCGAAAAATAGAGTCGAACAGCTGAAGCACTGAAAAGTTAAGTTTATGAAAAATTCGTATTTTCGAACGCTTGATACAAGCGTATTATAGCAACTCCATTAGTTACCTTCTCGAGACACGTCCCACACACGTACAAAAGACAGCGCACGATTATTGAACATATTTTTCTCTCTTGTTGCCGTAGGGCTTCTTTGTGACAGAAAGTTATATTTAAGTGGCTTCTATACACGTGCACGTAATGAGGAAGAGGTTCGTTAGAACCAACAAAGAACAGACAGCCAATGATACACACACTCTCGGTTAACGCGTGCGAGCCTTGAAAATAACGTCAATCCGAAACGGCATCTTCTTTGTCTCTTACAACAGTGAAAATCAGAATACAAATTTAGTTACGCGGATTCGTTCCAAATAGAATTGCCCAAGCATTCGCTATTATTGAAATTTAAAATGTAATTGTAGCGTGTAAATGGAACTCTCAGGAGCCAAATTGGTCAAATCCATTTTTCGTTAATTTCAATTTTCTGTTAAAGAAAGAATAAGAAGGATTACTTGCACGAGTTAATTTATTAGAAGAAAAAGTTAATAAACAATAGCAAATTCCAAGGTAAATTTAAAAAATAATGTTTGCAACATCGTCTTTCTCTTCTTGTTTATTTATGAACTTGTTCGAACAATAGGTTCGAACAATATGATAATAGCCAGAATTTCTTTGAGCAATTGCGTTTGAAAATTATAGAATGCACATTATAATATTTGTATACACAAATTAGAGGACAAACAATTTATATAATAAATCTGCTCATTTTGTTTCATTTTTGGTTCATGCTGTAAGTAGTTCAGTCGTCAGACGCCAGGCGTCAATCGATTACCAACTAAAATCCCGTTTTGGTAAATGAAATTTTATTATAGCGTCAATTTTAACTATTTTTCTAGAAAGAAAATCGTGAGTATTGCCAGAACCTGGATAAATATATGTGTAAAATACTAATGTAGAGAAGTATATAGATTCGTAGTAAGAAAATCTGAAAAGGACTAAAAACCACGTCTCTTAACTTTTACACTCTGCGCGCGTTCATCGAAGGATACGATTTTAATACATTTATTCTCAAATTTATTCTAAATTTTTCAAATTTATTCCAACGTAAAAAGTATGAAAAAAGAAGAGACGAAAATTAAAGAATTCTCTTCAAGCTAAAACTAGCGGGAAGGTAACGACAACGATAAATGAAACACAATGAAATAGAAAGATAAACGAGCAGTTGAAAACTAAAGAATTCTTTTCTTCGTTTCAAGCTAAAACTACCCAAGAATGAACGATCAATTACGCAGCGCAATGATTAAAATCATCTATCCTCTTGAACAAATCTAACCAGCCGTTTTACCAAATTATTTCAACATCTTTGGACTGGAATTCTGTATGCAAATCAGCGTTTGTTGCACAGCTTCCTGGAATACTGTGTGCATCACGCTGACGATAATGTAATGTTTATTTAACTGTGCGAGCGTTACGATTGCTGATCGTTCGTATTCCCCGCGTTTTCCACGGAAATAGAATTCACGCGGCTTAGAAAACTATACGAGAACAAGTTGGAAATGTCGTTGAAGAGAATTACGGCGGTTCTTGGGTCCCATTGGTTCGTCAGTACAGTGAAAATCGCGTTAAGTTCGCACCGGCAATTGTACATATTTCGTTTATTTCTGAGAGGCTTTGATGTCAAGCCGGTCGTTCGAGCTAAGATATATTTGTTCTTCGCCTCTCAGCTTCGTCGTTAGCCTGTCGCCGGTGAATCGGTCGAATTATGTCGGCTTTGTAACCTAGTTCTCCTTCATGCTTCTCACCAATTGTTTTCTTCCCTCTTTAATCTCCTGCTACCATTTTAATTTATCGAACCGGCGATAAATGAAATTTCGTCGGACTCATTTCGCCATGTTCTCGGGATTTCTGTTGGACTTGAGCAAATTATTTGTACAGCGGGACACGTTAGAACGAACGAATGCTACAGCGAATATGTTTTAACGATAATATTAGGATACTGGAAATATCACAGGTTCGTCCTTTTTATTTATTTCGAATTATTTCTCTATGAGCCTTTTTAAAATCTTTTTACTTTTTGAGAAAAATTGTGAAACTTTGTGGGAAGGCAATTTGTAAGAGAAAATTGTAACTCGAATAAAATTCGTTCGAAATTTTCATTCTAGTTTTTTCTAGTATTAATTACATTTGAATTGTTAATTATAATGGCTCTTTAACTAGCTTACCTCTTCTATAATTTCGAGATACGTAAAAATTGAATAGGCCTATAGTTCCATACATTCACAGACCTGTTGTTTAAAAAGGCTTCTCTTTTTTTTTTATTTTTTTATTAAATATGAAAACTCGAGTAAATTGCGGTTGAAGCTTTAATTTTAGTCTTTTAGTATTAATTGCGTTTGAATTGTTAATTATAATGGCTCTTTAAACAGCTTACTTCTATAATTTCGAGATATATGTAAAAATTTAATAGACCTATAGTTCCATATACTCGCAGACCTTTTTTCTTTTTTTTTTTTTTTTTTTTTTTTTTTTTTTTTTTTTTTTTTTTTTTTTTTTTTTTTTTTTTTTTTTTTTTTTTTTTTTTTTTTTTTTTATTATCAGATATGAATAACCGAAACACATTTCCTGAAATGGTTTTGCAAAGACGTGGTATATTAAAATCTGAGATTAGTTTTACCGGCGAGCAATGTATATTTATCATTGGAATTAATATTTGCATTCAGATAAACGAAGATAATAGAATTGTAGAAGAGCCAGTCGCAAAGTGACATTACTCTTCGCAGTGCTGATTGAATAATTGGAATCTTGGCATTCGATTCTCCTTCTTTCGTGATTATATAAATATCCGATTAACAGTGATCCATTATACGTTTCTCCATCTTTGTATATATTCAAGGAGGTGGATTTAAAATCACCTGCTTTGATAGTTATTGCTTCGTCGATAGATTAAATCAGAAAGCGGCGAGGTAAATACGTAGCCTGGAAAAGTATTTCGAGAGATAAAAAGCACGATATGTAACCCGATCGATAACTGACCACGCTGTTTACCCAATCCTCTTTTAGAATTCTATACAACGAGCTTCAGAATTAAAAACTATCTTCGAAAACGTTATACATTCATCGGGATACTTGCAATCGATACATTCTATCGGATTCCTGTCGAATGTTGGCGAAAGTTTTCGCGATATTGTACAAATCGTTTCGTTTTTAATTTCGTTTCGTCGAATTTGTCTCGGTGGAGAAGCAATATGAATGACAAGGATCTTTGATTTGGGAAAACTTTGGCTGGTGTTGAAATTCCATTGAAAAGTCTGTAGAGGCAGCAGAATAATGAGATAACAATTTATTGTATTGCTATTTAGCTTTCAACTTTTCTAATTTCTATTGCAATCGGTTGTTCGATCGCGAATATGATTGAGGACTCTGATTCTTTTTCCAAATTTGCAAACTACGTGATTGATGAAAAAAAGGATAGGTTGATATCGTTAGTTACATTGAGACACATTATTTGATGTGTTCGTTGAGGTTTGCTAGTTCGTAACAAATTTTGACACGTGTACAAACAAATTTTGTCACGTTTGCTGTTCTTATGTTTTTCTTGGAAAAATCCACTTGTCCATTGAGCTTCTCAACGGGACTTATATATACATGCAATAAGTATAATTAGAATTCAAAGTTGGACTGGTATATCGATTGGAAGATGACTAAAATATTTTACAAAATGCATCATATAAATTATAGTATATCGAAGATAATTTATGGAATCGCAATAGAATAGAATAATCTATAGCGTGTAAACCACGATCGTGATATATTATTAAAATCTTCTCGTATTATTTTAATTAGACCAAGTTACGCACAATCCTACCAACCCACAAAATGACAATAAATTAATTCGATACAATACAGATTCCATAATTTTGCGATATGAGCCGAAATTCATTTGAAATATTTGCTTTCGCTATTCAATTGGATTTTTGTACCTTTTGTGTATTACCACGAACTCTACGAGTAAAATGGCTCGAAAGAAGAAGGTATCTTCAAAGGTACAAAACGTGAAGAGGAATCGAGGACAGCAAGAGGTTAAACAAGCCGTTAAAAACATTGTAAAACAACAACGAGAGATAGAATATACCCAGTGGAAATAAAGTTACCTTTCTTTAAGAATTGAAAAATTAGTACTCAATTTCGGATGATTGAGAGTGAGATTGAGAGTCTTAAAACTTAATTTATAATTCACGATGGATTTGTACATGTAATATTCCTAAATTACAACGATATAACAATACGTTACACGAATACGCCATGTACATTTGAATGAAATATAACAAACTGTCTTAACGCTACACTCGAACTTCTAAGAAATAATTAACTAATCTGTATGCATATTTTGATTGCAGTGCAAGGACTGAACACACCTGGGAGCGATTGAAAAGCACGTCCCAAGACCCCTCCAACTAAAATCACTCGCCTAACCTTTCCCCTGCCCACCTTATCCTGCCTCTTATCCTTCCCCTCTCCCCGTAAATCTCAAGAAGAGCTTTCGTTTGGATCACAGGACCTGTGACTTCATTATGGACAGTATGGACTCGAAACCAGTTTTGAACGATGACCCCTCGGTCACTCTGACCATCCGCCTGATTATGCAGGGCAAGGTAAGACCACACGATACAGTCCATTTACTATGCCGTTTATTAATTAACCTTATCGCCTTGGTTCATTAAACTCGTGACTCCTCGAGGTCCGCTCGTTATCTCGTTGAGATTGAGCGGTGAATAATCTTCGTTTACGTATTTCCTGAATATTCTCAACGTCAAAGAAAATGTCTATCGTATTATGATCAGTGGAATATTGAACTTTTCGCAGTTTTCTTTCAGAAAATCAAAGGCAATTCCTAAGAACGTGAAATTTTGCAAAATTTCCAAGTTTGGGAAATTAGAAGCAATTCCTCGATCGGTTAGCTGTTTTTCACGAGTATACTCGTCGTGAACGAAATTAAAAAATAAAACAGTCTATTTGTCACAACTTGATTTTGCATTATAACAGCCACGCATACTCTGTGTTCGACGAGTATACTCGTTTACTTTTTACGACACATTTTAGGTACATGCTTTTCAAAGAGGATGCAGCGGCTACAAAATTCCGCCACATTTTTCTTAACGATTTAGATTGTAGGGAATTAAATAGAATTGCCAAATGGAATTTTTGTAAATTGTGCAGTTTAGCGAAATCGTTAGAGTTTCTTGGAAAGAATAGTTCACGAAACTGATCATTGAAAAGGAAGCGCGGGACTTTGTTCGAAGGATGAAAAATTATTCTCATCCTAAATTTCATTTACCGATGAAATTACCAGCAGCAATAATCGCTAGGTTCTTTCGTTATTTTCGTTTATCATATCATAGCAACGTACACTTTAATCGACGGTTCTAGAAAACATCCCGTTAATTCGTTTGATGAATGCGCACACCGTCCATGTAACGCCTACAAGACATTAAACTCATCGTTAACAATTGACAGTTACCCTAGTTTTTTGACAGCATCCTGCTATGTATATAGTTATATAACTATCATTTTCTCCTATCAGTTGCGGCTCACAGTGAAAGACGATGAAAAAAAGTAGGACAACGAGAAAGTAATGAAGCGAATTTTCGAAGCGCGTCATTGGCCCAGTCGTAGAACAAATAAATTTTCGTTACCAAATAATCGAATAGTCGATAATTTTCAGCTTCGAACTTTCTAATTCAAAAGTTGCGATACTTCAAAAAAAAAAAAAAAAAGAAAATTATCTCTTAATTAACTTCGTCGTGTCTTTTATACAACCGATGATACACAATTCGATATACAGTTTTTGACTTCGAAGCTTCTTTACTTTTATGCAGATAAAAGAAATCGTTTAATTGCCACGCTTGCGTAATCGTACGTAACATAACGTACGATTATCTGTGAGAATTCATCTGACATCGGAGACTAGTTGCAAAGATAAATCAGAGCAAGATGTTGCACAATATTGCACAGAAATACACATTTGTCACTCTGCTCCTCGTTTACACAGCGAAGCTCACATCGATGTTATAATTACAATACTTCGGTGGTTCAGAAATATCGATACAAATGGTACCGGTATTATTAGCCTATTCTGAACATATTTGCTGGACTTTTGAACCGAAAGTTCGCTTGATCATTTGGATATTCTAAAGATTTGAAATTCCGTTGGTAAATGGACGCACGAAGTAAATAAAGTTGCGTAATTATTGATTGCTGTTCTTAAATTTCTAAAATCATACGATTAATTCTTCAAATGAGAATATTTTCTGCCATATCTCTCATATCATTTTTTAATTAATTAGAGAATTAGTCTGGAACGAAGTACTGCAGTAAATTACAACATTAAAAGCCACAAAATTCTTCTCTGGACCTAGTGCGTATTAATTAATACGCATCGAAAGCTATAAATCTGTTGGAAATAAACATTCGTCGAAATATTTCATTACTAGACTATGTATTCGGGGGAGATTTAAAATACACAAAATGCGAAAATATGTGAAATATTCAAGATAGAGTATTCCTTATAATATCTAATGGACGAAACCAGTTTTCAAGTTACCTTTCTCCCACTCTGTCGACAGAAATCTTCCAAAATTCCATAGATATTCTCGTTCCACTCGTACACATTTACTAATTTCTAATTTCTCTGTGCTTCGAAAGATATTCTTATCTCTGTGACGATACTCCGCTCTGTTGGAAACTCGGTTCGCTCGTGTACGTCCAAAGAAACCCAAGGGCCATCCTTGCCCCCCCAAAGTGTCCTGATGTAGATGCAGCTCCGAAGACAGCTTCCTCGATGCTCAGATTTGCAACACAGACGGAACAACGGATAGTGTCCGTGTTCAAATATCGTCGAAACGATTTAGATATCAAACGACGTTGTACACAGCGTGGCAGTAAGAAACTGTTGCTGGAATATATTTCATTGTTGAGATATAACTCTCGATGACCGCGTCTCTTGCTAGGATTCCAACACAAATCAAGAGCGTGAGCAATGTCTGTATCGCATGCTTGCATGCTCGGCACGGTGGATTTCTGTAGATCGTGTGTAGAATTCCGGAAACCGCACCGAAAGATCGTCATTAACGTTCTCCGGTTCGCAGTCTGCGATCCTACGAGATATTCCACTGCCGCCCCCTAACAATATTTCCAAGATGGAATTCAAGCCCAGCTTTCTATCAATGTAACGATATTTAAACGATGGAAATTTCCCTTTGAGGATTTTATTTTAGAAATTGGAACTTAAGGCCAGGTTCGGATAAATATCTTAGCTTAGAAAATGGGTGAATTTACGCGGGGATTTTAAGTGGGAAATTGAAATTTAAGAGCAGGTTTGGATAAGTATTTTAGCACTCAGAATATGGGAATTTACGTGAGGGTTTTAGTTTGGATATTGGAGTTTAAGAACAGATTTGGAGAAATTTTCTAGCATTCAGAAAGTGGTCGATTTGCCGAGGGTCTCAGTTAGAGAAATTGGAATCTAAGATTAGGTTTGAATAAATATTTCATTATTTATAATATGAGACTTTACTGGGAGTTTTTTCTTCTTCTCCATTTCAGCTGGAATTTAAGAACAGGTTTAGACAAATATTTTAGCATTTTCACGATATGGAGATTTACTTGAACATTTTATCTTGGAAATTGGAATAGCCAGCTTGCGTATGAAAGATACGTACGAAGATAGTTTTTAAACAAGAGAGTTCTCAAAACAATTACAATTAAAAGATCGCCGATATAGAGAATTGTTATTATCAAGGAACATTTTCAGGATAACAAATAGCCACCATACTACCGTATACGTATAAATACCAAGAAATAAAACAAAGAGAACGATATAGAAATTGTCAAAAGAAGAGGAAGCTAAAGACCCCATGTTAGCAATATTATGAGCTTCCTCAAAATAATAAAACCATGATAACGAAATAAACATAGAATAATCTCGTACCTAAAAGAAAAAGAACGATCCGGAAGCTGGTCGAAGAGGGATTAAAGAGACGCGTGGAAAGCGATATTGGTTGTGCCGACATTGGCTAACAAGGATCTCGAGACACGACTTCCGGGTGTAGGAAAAGCAAGGTGCGAACGTGAGGAAAGAAGAGGCGGCGGAACGCGTCTCATAAATACGCGACGATAACTGTCAAAAGGAAACAGTGTAATAGGCGAATCGACGAACGACGACTGTCCGGATTTACAGCCGGTGACGCGAGCCAAGACGATACTATCCTCGTTGCCCCGGGGCTTCGACAATTACGATTTTTTTTATTTTCGTGTCCGGCACTGGGAAGGCCGGTATTTTCGTCGGACTTGGATTACCGTCCGAAAATAACGAGCACCGCGTGCACACAGACATCTCACCGACCGTTTGTAATTGGCCTCTCACCGTAGCTTACGATGGATCATTCGTTTAACCCTTTAACACTTTGACTGTCACAGTGGCAACCAGCGACCTACGTTTTATTCAATTTCTTATGACGATCGAAGTCAGATAAATTTCACGAGCCATAGAAAATGTTGGACAATGCGAATGACTTAGCTAACGTGGTCGGAGAAAAATACAGTACGTAGATATAATATAATATTTTGCAATAACAATAGCGTTATGGTGCGGTGCGTTTGAACGTGTTGCGGCTCCGGCAAAATACATCAAATTCGAGTCAACGCGTCAAGGATTGTAATGTAAGCGGATTTACGCGACTGATGGAACCTTAACTCGAATAATGAATTTCTTTAAGCAGTTGCATACGAAAATGAGAGAATATAATAATTCAGAGGGAAAATAATGCAATTTGTTTTTTGTTAGCGTAATATCGTTGCATTGTATTGCAGCGTCAATTTTGATTATTTCTCTTTAGAGATTTTGGATAAATATGGAGCAAAATACTAATGTGCAAAGCTCCGATTCGGAAGCTATGGATTTGTCACAAAAATTGCAAGAGGAATGTAAAATGACGCTTCTTATTGAGGATACAATTGTTATCTATTTGCTATCAAAATTTATTCTAATGTAAAAGGTATGAAAGCGGTTGGAAGTTAACGAATTCGAAAGATGGATCAATAGAGTCATATTAGGAGCTAAACTGTACTTTATAAAATTGGCAACAACTCTAATGTTTTAATCCTAAGAAGAAGGTATTTTACAAATTGCACAATTTACAATTACTCGTCGTGCAAAAAGGATATTTTCACTGTGAACATGTACGATAATTTTATAATATGAATTATGGTTAAATAGAACAATGTCTGTTCAATTCTAATAACATGCATTTCTCTAAATTTTTAGTGTTTCAATTATACGCACATTTTTCTGACTGTTCGATAATATCGAAATGCAGGAACCTCTCAGAGGAGAAATTGAAGACTCGGTAAATCGAGAAGCAAAGAAAACGATCTTACAAAAACAATTTTTTAAATATATCTTGATAATATTCGTTCGTTCATGAAAGCAACTCATTTGTTTTTGAGAATTTATCGTGGACGTTAATCGTGTATTTATCTGATGAAATTGAAGAATTGATAAGAAAACGAAATTAGGCAAGTTTAGCTTCCAAGAGGCTTACACAGCACTGACGTAACTTCAACGAAAAACCATGAAACATAACTAACCAGTTTGTGAGGCGAGAAATGTGCAATTGAATTAATTGCAACTAATGGGAATTTTATTAGCCGTTGATTTTGAATGAAATTTATCACGTGTTAAGGAAAAAGAAAGAAAATTCAACGCGCGAATATACATTGTAAATCATACAGGCTATGATACACGAAATGGTATAATTAGTAGAATAATTGGTAAAATGGGATAGGTATAATTAAAGTGCATATGAAGAATAAATTTTACGAGCCGATGATTTTGAATAGAATTTATTGTCGGTGAAAGGAAAGGAGAGAAAAATCGATGTGTAAATATAGATAGAGTTCTCCAAATTCCACGGTTGATGTTGGGTTCACGAGGCTGGACCGGAAACAGAGCAGTGAGAGGTATTCCGGTCGATTTGCTTTTTTCGCCGTGGCTGTCGCCCGGTCGCGGCTATCCATGACCCGAGTCAATAATAAATCGGTTAGCGCTTGTGCCAAGACTCTCTCCGTGTCACCATTTTATTTTACTTTGTTTTCGACACGGATTCGCTTTTTCAATCCGGCCAACGAATCTTCTTCTTTTTCTAAGATTGAAAATAAAACGAAGCCTACATCTTCTTCGAAACACATTTATTAATAGAGAAACGTCAAATACAGAAAGAAAGAAAAGACCTAACGAAATGTATACACTGTAAAAATAAGATGGAACTTCGAAATGCAGCTTCAAATTCAAATTTCTTTTCGCTGAATTTCACCCATGATACTACAGCGAATTGTTCCTTGGACGCGATCTTCCATCTCTAAATATTTAATGAAACTTCCGTTCTTTCGAAGAAAATCGATTCCGAGATGTTGCGATCGAAAATGTTGAACCAAAAATACAAAATATCAACATTTTGAAGAGAACAAACCCAACGATGCGCAATTTGCAGATTCAACTTTAATTTTATTAATTTATTTTAATTTTAATAATTTAGAGGATCTAATAAAATTTTCAATCCTCTAAAAGAATCAATTTATTTGTTTTTCTTTCTTTTTTAGTAGTTTTAGTTTAGCGATGCATAAATTGTAACTCGATCGTCTAAAACTCGAAAGCTTCGGTAAGATCTCTATACCTTCAACAGAGCAGAAAATCAACGACGCACAGTTTGCAAATTTAACCCCAGGAAACATAATAAAATTTCAATCCTCTCGAAACAATCGATTTAACAACGCGCCATTTCGAACTTTCTAACTTTAAAACTCTAAAGCTTCGACGATATCTGCGCGCTTTCGACAGAACGGAAAATCAACAATGCACAATTTGCAAATTTAACGCTAGGAGATCGAACGAAATTTTCATTCTTTCGAAAGAATCGCCCTAACAGTGTACAATTCGCGATTTTCAACTGCAATCATCATACAGACTTCATCACAGACGAAATTTCATTCATCACAGAGAGTAGCGTTCGCTGGAAACTCTAAAGCTCCGAAATCGTAGCCGGTTCCTGTCCGCTCGAGAGCCAACGATAGAACTCAAAATTGCTCTTCCCTTTCCTGGTTTATCCATTTGTTCTCTTGGTGGTTTCGCCGGCAATAAAACCGGCCCGCGCCGCGTGTAAACGCGAATCCTTTCGCTGCGTTCTTCGCTCGTGTTCCGGTAGATAATATCGCAACTCCAAAGGGGTGGCGCGTATCGACTGTAGAGGGTTGAACGCACCAGAGCAACTCGTTTATTTGAAACCGTTTCCGTGGTTGGAGATAGAAGTTTGATACAACTACGAGGAAAGTAAGGAATTTGTGTGAAAGAAGTCGAAATGAAAGCTGCAGTGGAACTTTATTTATATGGACGATCCACTTTGTTATCCGACCTGTTAATTACATAGATTTATACATATATATATATATCTTATAGTTCGATATGTAAATACTGTACTTTTCAAATGGCAAAGGAGATGTTGAAAAATAAGGAAAAATGTTAGGTATTCATTTATGATTTATTATATCATACATTATTTGTTAAATTCATTGTACGAATATATCGATCTACAGTGACTGTTTTATTTTAAAACACGTTATGAAGTCGATGCACGTACCGATATTATTCTTCTTTGACGTTTCCCAACAATCTAACGCGCGTAGGAATTTTTTAATTAAACCGACGAGAACAGATTTCTTCCCATTTTTGTAGTCGCGGAAAGTAAGAATTGTAAAAATATTTCCGTATTGAATTTGTTAAAATTCATTGTGATATCGAACGTGTTAATTACACAAATTATATCTTCACCTTCTAACAGTTGAACGTGTAGTGAAATTTCTTTTACCAAAAATTATTATTTATGATTCGGTTTAACGAAATAACAGTACGGTAATTCATAATTAAAAAGTGGATGTGAAAGAAAACGCGTTAGATGGCATCAGAGGGCAACGTGGATCATGCAATTCGTCGCGAATCTGACTGGCTGCCAAGAATTTGAACTTCCTTCCCTTCGCCGATCCGGCAACCTTCCATTTCTATTTTTTCGCCGATGAATAAATCACACAATGCATCGTTAAGCCACCTATTCCGCAATCGATAACTTCGCGCGTACGATCGATAATAAAATTTACAATGGATATATTATAAAAGTAGTAGCCTTAGAATGAGAAAATTGGCTCTACAAATCTGCGGAAAATTAATTATATGGAATAATTATGGAATTTCATTGCATGGAATATTATGCGCTATATGTACCGAAATATACGAAAAAATATGATTTGTAACATTTTTCGAACTTACTTTTTTAGAATCTAATAATATTAAGCGATTAAAGGAGAAAGGATTAGAAGTGAAATTGTACGTATAACACAACGTTAGATTTTAAACATATGCCAATAAGTATTAAATATCATTTTGCTATGAATAAATTCATTGAAGTATGTAACTCGTTTTTTGAGAATTGGATGTATGATTATGATAAGTATTTTTTAGAATTGATATATTTATGTAATCAAATTAAGAAATTGGTGATCGCGATGCTTGTGGGAGGATAAAATAAAAATTGAAAAATTATTGTAAATTTGACACATTCCTCGTCGAGTAAAACTTTTCCGTACAAATATTCCAATACGATAGACTCTCCAAGCTCGAACACAATCGATTCCAGCATTAAGTTCTCGTCTCATACTTGAAGTGTCGTAAATTGAACTGATCCGTTGAAACATTCAAGATTTGTTCAATACAGAAAATTTCGAAGAATTATATTGGTAAATGGTAAAAAAAGACAAGTATAATAATCGAATATTTTTATTAATAATGGTACATATGTATAAAGATATTTTACAATATCAAATAATTTATAATTTTCCTACGATCGGCTAGTCGAGGGTTGCGATTTATCGACATCGCTACTTGTCATTTCCTTGCAGAAATACATTTGTCTATTTTTTCGTACTTTTCTAAGATGTTCCATTGCATTATCGGTAAACTGGTTGATACCGCTGTTGACAATTGCGATGTTCTCAATGACTTTTCTACAAGGCTGTGTGTTTTAGCGGACAGACAAGACGACCACGTGACGGCTGCATGACGACGAGTGACTCTTTGTCTCCTTGCACCGAGAGTTTTCATTGCAGTTTAGAAACAGAATTTTCCTTGACACCTTTTTGTTCCAACATCGAGTTTAGAAGCTGAAATTTCCTTGACATTTTCGTTTATTCAAACTTCGAGTTTCCCTTCAAGTTTAAAAAAGCTACGTTTTCCTTGATATTTTTATTTAAACTTCCAGTTTTCGCCCGAGTTTAAACGCTGAATTTTCCTTGACATTTTTGTTGGAACATCGAACCGTTGGAAGTTCCAACGTCCGTCGTACGACACTCTCGTATTTGATTTCGATTCGCAAAAACGAAGATAATATCCGAGAAGGTATTCAGTCGATTTTACGATCTATTACGATCCCATTACCGCGCCGAGGTTCACCTGTTCACAGTCTAGCGAACGCGCGTCTTGTTCGTGCACTTCGAAGTCCGATCCCGCCGTCGTCTACATCCGTAATTAATAGTCACACGAGCTGTGGTCGCGGCACTGGCAATTAATGTCCGCCGTCTTAGCAATTAATCGTACTCGGTAGACGTCGAACGAGCCGCCTGGCTCTGTTAGAACATCTTTTTGCGACGCGCATTGTGTTACTATCTGCTTGCATCAAGAAACTGGCATCGAGACGCTTCGAAACCGTTGCATCTCCGACGAGGCTATATAGTAACTGCAATAGTATGTACATTTGAGTCTGTAGTGGATTTCTGTGCTAACGTGGTGTTAAATCCGTGACGGGAGTGTAGCGATTTTGGAATTGTTTTCGAAATTAAATTGGTGGCTGAAGTGGCCTCTCTATTATTGGGATAGACCAAGTTGGATCCGTGACGAAGGAAACGAAAATTATTTTCAGGATCGTTTAGCATCGTAATCGATAGAGGAATGCGGATATTTATGATCCTGATTTCATATATTTACGAGTATAATTAAACAAATGGAAGCTGCAAGCTAAATATTACAACGTGTACGGTGTTATGGACATTTTGTCTATTTTTTGCATATTATGTGTTTTCTATCCGTTTTGCTACGTTTACATTTTCTGTCTGGTATAGTCAGATTCTATTTCAGAGTATTCGTAATTGCATTTATGCGGAAAGTATAGCATTTAGAATTATCAATGAGATTAGTATTTAAATTGAAATAGACTAGCAGTGTGTATTAATGGCGTTGAGGTTCTCCAAAGGCTAATACTTGTACGAAATTTCTGGATACGACGTTTGTTAAATAAAAATACAAAGATACAGTTTTCTCTAGATGAAATTTTAACAAACGATGTGCTCAGTTGCCGATTTTTCTACACGAAACTCTCGTTAAGTAATAGTAAAATAACGTAGGTCTTTCCTCATACAATTTTTGTTAATAATTAATAATTATAATAATACGAAAGATACGCATATTTGTTGCGAGTCAGTTGATAGGCGTTTCGAATGGAAAAAGTAGCATTTGAAATTGTTTCCTGAATCGAAGTCGAGGTTAAAGTAGAATTACTCGAATAGATGATGTTGCATGTGCAATAATGAAAGTGTAAGTGGCATAAAACTGTAGTGATCGTAATTCTCTCGTAAGTAGCAAAGTTGAAATTAAATTGCAAGTCGATTGAAAATTATAAGATCCAGTTTAGAACGAAGGGGCAATATTTGTAATTATCTTGGCGATTCAGTTTGCTACAATCTCTATTAGTAGAGATTGAGATATGTAGAGTTGGATTTCTGATTAAGGCATCGTAATTGGAATCGTTCCCTGAATTCGAATGGATCGAGGTTCTCGCACAATCTCTGTTATTAAATTATGTGCAACCGACTGTAAGATTCGTTGTGTAGCATGCTTAACGCTGTCACTGAATTCTGTAACAAATAGGTACAATAGAATTAAATTTCTGTCCCTCGAATATTTCCTGATATTTCAATTTCATTGAAAAGAAAAAAAGATATGTTAGAAATATGGCAAACAAAGTGTGATTTTTATCTTTGTATTATATTCTATGGAAACTTATGTAGAATTAATTTAGATTAAATTACAAAGTGAATAAGAATCTCAAGTTATCGAATAGATCGATAAATTATCCAAGTCGAAGAAGGAAAAAGTGATATTGAAAATCTCTTGAATATTCATAGGATACTTTAAATTAAACGCCGCTAATTAGGAAACTTGAATATCTTGAGACTTCGTGGTAACTTTGTGAAAATCCTGGACAACTTTTACGATTTTCTCGATACTTCAAATCTTTCTTATAGTTGGATTTCGTAGAGCTTAGTAACTTTGGTAGAAAATATGGGATTAACGGGAATACAATTTTCGGAATTCTAGCTCCTTGTACTTTGGATATTTTACACGACTCTGAATTCAAATTTTCCCCGTGAAGAGACGCAATTTTTAATTTTACGCTTTAAGTACGTAATTACTTTTATTAATATTTTTACTTGCAAAGATATATAAATACGATGACACGTGTCTAATATTAAAAAGCTGGTTTTATAACCGCATCTGTCCATTAATTCGCGTAATAAAGACTTTATATGCTTATTTTCCCATTAACGAGATAAGCCTTTTAACGTGCAGAAATAGCACGATAAGATGATCTCAGGTATGGTTACGTTCAATTTACAGGAAAAAGTCACGCAATCTGTTCTTTTAATAAATCCAGTATTAAAATAAAGATAATGTGTTCCAGCGTTTACGTCGATATTTGATATAATAATCGTTCTCATAAATTTTATGAAAAGAGACTTGTCCCGATTAATTTCACGAGGAATGACGTAACGTTTTGCAATTAATTTTAACAGAATTGCGTCGATCTTTATATCCACTGGACTCTGTCGCCATCTCGAGCTGTCCTTATAATTACAAAATAAGATGAAGAAGAAACAATGGTAATTTAAAGACAGTATTTGAAGAATTCATCGAATTAAAGACTATGATAATAATAAAATGTACTATACAATATACGAGACTAAAAAAATAAAATCAAAGCTAAATAGCAAACAAATTTTCATTGAAATAGAACGTGTCAATTTTAAAGATACGTCAGAACTTCAAAAATGTCATATTCATATAAATATTTATTATATTTATAATTCATACAAATATCACCATTATTCGTAGAAAAGATACGATAAGTGGACTGCGGATTTCCATGGAATTACATATTTTTATTAACGAAAATAACCAAGGGAATAAATAACCTACATAAAGATTTATTTCGCTTATAAAATATTGCAACACAAATACCACGCGTAATATACAGCGACGTAACAAATATTCCAAGCGGAGTCTTGTTGCAACGTTTGATAGGTGAAATAAATCTTGATTCTCTTCGGTCACGATCCCTTAGCATTCCGTTTGCGTTACATCTTCTACACATTTGCATAAATAACGCGGATCCTCGAACCTAACGACGAATCGTATCTTTCATTTTTCACACGGGAGCAACGTTGAAATCCAATAGCTATCTCGTCGACCAATCGAAAGCATCACTAAGAACCGTCTCTCCTAAGTATCATCGTGTGTCGCTCTAATAAAAATTTCCCAATTCATGCAAATCCCCATTCGCGATCCTAAATCCCTGCCTCTGCAACAAGAATACATTCCCAAAACCTATTACTCCGTCTTCTGGCAAACATCTCGCCATTTAAATCCTCCGTGCGTCTCTGAAAAATCCTCGGAGACCTCGCGAAACCTTCGATTCCCAAGTAACAGCCCAATTTCTGGGGCTCGACATTGAAATCGTCGAAGAATCTGAAGAACGTTTCCAACGCTACTAACAACCACCGCTATCGTCTCCACCCTCTACCCCTGCGACTGTGCACCTTTTAAACTCGCGCGTGTAACACACCTACGTCGTTGTAATACACGCAAAGCATTCCCCAACGTTCGCGTATCCGATACACCGACGTCGGTGTTCGTGCTGAAGTGCGGCACGGAAATTATTGCACGTTTCTGCATGTCTGGATGATGCTCCGCTCCATAGGGCTCTTTCCACGGCTGGTTCGTCGGTTGGTCGACCAGGGGACTCCCTTTATCCTATCGGTGCGCACCCTCCGCTCGACTCGACCCACCCTCTTGCAGGGTTTCCCTCTCACTCGGCCCCTTTTCTCTCCTTCTGCATTTTTCCCAGCTGCGAACCAACCCCCGTCTCGACGTCTCCCTCGCGGCTTCTTACTCTACTCGCGGCAAGTACTTCCGTGACAAATCTCGTTACACCCGCGTTTTTCTATGCGTCGCCAACGACAGAGATGATGGGGCTTCCCTGTTCCGCCGTCGTTCTTCTCGCTCTCTCATACCCGTTTTTCGAATGTTACTGCCCTTTTCTCTTTAGCGCAGTTACAACACGAATAGAGGCGCCTGAATATTGGCTGTGCTCGTTCTTTCGCGTTGTCCTGCTGCGCGACATGGGTGGGATCTTCCTTCGTGATTGTTGTTTGATTAAGGATCTTGCGGAACGCAGGTTCGCGTTTCTTTGGGACAGGCGGAGGGGATATAGTTAAATGAGTGGGATGTTTGTAGAAAATTGCTTCGTTCGTAGAATGTTATAGAAATATGTTTTGAAGTAATTTATGTGTTTTTTTCTTTTCTTATTATGTGCATTCTGTGGTCTTCTTCAGGTTCGAATTTCATACAAATTCATAGAAATTTGCAGTACAATTATTGTTTGTAGACTGCGGATTTTTGTGCGTCTGTGCAAAATTTCAGAATAGGAAAATGCGTAGAATGTAAGTTTGTCGTATGTTTTCATATACAAAGTCTGATTCGTTCAACGTCGGTAGTTTCTTCCTCTTTTAAGTGGTACGGTGGCGGCGAAAAGAAAGTTTAAAGAGTAAATCGGGGGAAACGCTGCAATTCCGCAAAACTGAATTGTAATTGACAAGAGAAACGAATGTATAGGATATAATCGTGCGAGAGCTAAGTACGAGAGAAATGTTTCATACGAACGTTACACACTCGAGTATTAATTTTAAACTTTCTTCTGTCCGCCATTGTCTATGAAGCTTTCTTTATGAAAAGTTTCTTCATAAAATTGGGCAACGCTGTTACGTCAACATGCTTAATATATCGTGACAAAGAGACCATATGAAAACGTCACGCATCAAACGCATTTATGAATTATCGTGTTGCATTGTTTCTCTTCAACCTAAATTTAAGTTAGATGGCGATGTAAATTCCTTGACACGAATCTTGTACACACGTATATAAAACTTGAAAATATTTCGAGAACACGATACGGTGTTTCATAATAATTAAATTTATTTACTCCTCGATATCGTTTGGTCTAGTTTAATTTTATCGGGTACGGTCATAAAATTTAAATGACGGTTGAAACAATTTTTATTCCTCTGGAACGTCAGCCGATTAATCCCCTTACTCGACATGGGATTCACGTTCGCGATAAAACCGATCGTCCCACGATCAATCCGGAACCGATCAGGATTTCACGCTAACTTTAATTCAATTCGATGGTCGCGTTTTCATGCTATCGGTGTTTATAATTCTCGCAGTACAAACTCGCGATAAAAGTGCCTTTATTTCCATATCGAAGCAATTGGATATCAAAAACATTCGAACGAACTACCCATTCGTGGTTAATTTAATAAACTTTCTGACGGAAAGAAGAAGAAAATCTAGCGCGTGTATAATCTGCAAATAAATCGCGTCGTAAAACTAATTCTTAATTCCCTTGTTTTTATTTTCTAAATTCAGTACGACTAACAAAAAGTAAATTAACTACTTCGATGCTTATCAAATTTTTCTCAGATAATCGTCACGAAGACACTCGTTTTCTTTTAAACAGATAACACGCTAAACTTCATCTACATTTCATTTCTAAATCTTTTCGAATATTGCTATCTTGTCATAATCTTTCGCCGCCGATTCAAACACGCGCTTACATGTAATTCATTTTGAGAATCACGTTGTACGTATTTTCTCTTCTCTCTCTTTCTTTCTTTTTTCCTTCTTTCTTAATTTTAATATACAGTAACAACGTACTTGCCATATTATCATTACGTTCGTTCAAACGTACGTTATTATTTTATTATCCAAAAAATTCGTCTTTTAAAGGGGTTGAGGACGATGAAATAGAAAGTGGAGAATGGTAACACGTCCCAGAGGATCTTTTTTTGGGGATGATAATGTCGTGGCCTGGTGTGTTACGAAATGGTTGGTTTGCGAGGCTCGCGAGCGAGTAAACGGATACGCGGGCTCTTTCGCGCGAAATAAATACGTCTGGCCGCGTTTTTGGCTAGAGAAGCATTATGTCTGCGGGGAGAATATGCACGGCGAACTCGTAGGACAGGCTGGACAGTGGCCAGGGACGTCGGCCAATCGCTTGGTCCAATGCGAATTATCATGATTCCATTATCCTTTCAATGGTACACAGACATCTCACGCAACTGTTCATCCTCTTCGTCTTCGTCTTCGTCTTCTTATTCTGCCTCATTCGCTTCCAATTCGACCCTTCCAATTACCTCGTTGATTCTCCAAGGATTGATAATTAATTATATAACGAGTTGAGTGTGTTTCTAAAAGAATTTGAAATCATCTGGAACGAAAAATTAGTATATAAGAAGCATGCTTTATTTAAAAAGAGAATTCGAAAGAATCGTTGCATAAATAACTGGAATAATATTGTGGATAATATCACGTTCAATTTCGTAAATTCAATACCTAGAAGGCTAGCTGTAATTGTATATTTCGAAGAAAAGTTCATTAAATTTTAATTTCTTTTTATGTATTTAAATCTTCATATCCGATCAATTTTTAATTTTCAAGTTATTTCAAATGGTTGCATATTCTATAGCAACTTAACAACTCTGGATTTGGTTAATTCTTATTCGTATCTTTATAGACAACGGTATTAATATCATCCTTACTTATTTCGAATATTTTTCTCCAAACATCTGAGAGAATATGTTTATGTAAAATTCCAGAACTGAGAACCATCGGAAATTTGAGTGGAAATCGTAGAACTGTTATCTTTATTTGCATATTTAATTACTGCTATTATCGGAAGAATTTCTAGGAATAGATTAATAACATCTTTAGACTAGAAGGAAAGATCAGAAGATTCAGAGAAACTCTTCAATAACGTGATACATCTTGAAAGTAGAACATCGCGTAAACGATTCGAGATTGGCATAAAAATTTGATGAACCAGCGCAAGTTTCAAACGTTAATTCGTCAGTGGATATTTAAAAAGCTACGACGAATTCCGAGATTCTGAGGCAGCTAGAAGTTAAAGTTGAAAGTTTTCTGTCGTAAACTCGATGGAAGACAATGTCTTTAACGATCGGTTTTACGTTAGTAAAATTATTACAGCGCTCTAAACTGCTTTCATTGCTGTTCACCCTAGTTATCGATACTCGAAAAGGTATGCAAATTATAATAAATAACAGAGTAAATTATTAGGTAAATAATTTGCAGACCTTTTTTTTAAGTATAATAAATAATAAAATAAATTATTAGATAAATAATTATTTATACGTAATTATACTTATATATTATATAAATTAATTAATACTATACTTATATATTATATTTATAATTATTTACTCTAATTAGACTCTTCGAAGATACTAAATTTCTAAGATAGATTTATATTCTTCCTACGACGAATATAGTTGAAGAATGATATTTATATTCGCGACGATGTCGTGACAATTCTTGTGTGCAGTATCTTATCAAGACAATATCGAGTGCTTAATGCGTTTTGAATTTTGTAACACAGAAGAATGAAACGAGCTTTGACTGATAGTGATTGATCGTAAAACATACATTTTATTTTTTCTAAAGAGATAACCATTGCTTTTCGTTGTGAAGTTTCCACGTGTTGCAAAGATGTTTAACAATTTTTAGACGATAGAGATCTCAAAGATAAACGTATTCTCGGTTTCTCAGCAATCGACTATATCCTTTCTACTTATCATTATAATCACCTAGTTTCATCGTTGAGATATTTCTTCATTTTTATCATCTTCGATCAGATAATCCAAAGAATTAATAAAATTATTATCGTTGCACTTTTGTTTTATTTTTATCGCCTTCGTGGAGAAAATTCAACGATCTGCAGTATTTGGACGTTGACAAACAATCTAAAGATTCGATGAAAATCTTGTCACCGACATTTTTTTATTTCTATCACCTTTGTGAGAAGATTCAACGATCCATAATATTTTTCAAAAATCACAAATAATTTAATAAATAAATAAACTGATAATTAACACAATGGTACCGCTGTAACTGTTCATCATCCGTGTTAACGCTGGTCTTTCGTGGCCAAAGGGTTAACGCGTAGACTTACTAGTTGAAAACTCGAGAAAAGTTTCGACGTGTATACATACGCGCGACAAAGAAGAAAACAGAAGGAACACGAAAGAAAACGAGCAAAGGTAAGATAAGACACGGGTTGGATTTACGCCAGATATTTATGTCGATGCCACGCGATGGTACTCGCGTCGGAGGAACGGCCGTGACATTGCGATGGTACCAGGACAAATTGTCGAAGGTTCGGTCGCCTGATCAAACACGCTAAAACGATATCTTTCGTCGCTACTGATGTATGAAATTCTTGTGGTTTGATAACGAAGAAGATTCTTTAGGCACAGCGTTGATAACGCGATAGTGATTTGATAAAACGCTGTGACTTTGGACTATTTGGAAAAATCATTGAAAAAAAGAAACAAGCATTAAGATAAGGTGACACGAAAAGATATAGAATTACAAATTAGAAGACACTTAGTGATAGAAATAGTTGAGAATTTTGAGAGGCGGAGAATTGCTGCAGTTTACGAGATTCGAATTCGAGAAAAATTCGAGAGCTGAGTTTTGTGAAATTTTCTACTTGCGGATGATACAATGAAATTGTTACAATTCAAAGACTATAAGCAAAATATAGTTGTCAAAATTTACTTTGGAAGAAGATGAATTGATACTGCAATATTTAATCGTGCGTATTGATGTTTGAAAATAGTCGAACACGTAAGATGCGATGAAGAGCAAACAATCGTAGAAGCTGTTTAATTAATTTAAAATTGGTTATTTCCAATATGGAAAATTAATCATAAAACAAAAATTTCAATCGACGATGGGAAAACAATTTTGATCTTACCAAATTGCTAGAAAAATAGTAACCTTAATTGATTCTTGTAGCAGGAAGGAAATTATAGGAAAAGAAGGATCCTAAGGAGAATCTTTCTAAAGATTTCAGCCAAATGGAAGGCAATTCGGTTTTCAAACGTCGCGTTGAAAATGGTATTAGTCAGCCAGAGAAATGCACGTATCGATAGAACATGGGTAATTTTTAAACGAACCATTCGTTACTTCCCGTTGGAACTCAGATAAAAAAATCGTAATAGCAACCCTTGAACAAACTATCGATCTGTGACTTAAACGTTAATTAAGTCGCGCTTAAACAGACTTCCCCAATTGCGGCAAAAGAGAGGAACGACAGTGGTGAAAGTATAGGCGCTGCTTTAAATTGCTTAAATTGTAGGTAAAACGCGATAGGCCAAGCATTTCATTAAATATTTGATAAAATCTTGAAATTAGATTTTTATTATTCCACGCTTTCGTTATCGCTCGAAACATAGAGATATTTCATTTCATACAAATTTAATATTCTTTTACATAGAACGCACGGAATGCTTTTGTTCCAATTTCCAGTTACAGAAAATTACGATCAAAATCGAAGGTAAAAATAATTGAAAGTAAAGATTAAATAATCACAGAGGAATCACAGGAAATAGGATCAAAAATTTTCAGTCAATGTAATAATACGCTTAAATTGTTCCTATTATTAAACGGAATATCCATTGACTTATGCAATCAGCGTCGCATGTGGACAACTATGAATAAGAATTTTGAAATAAGAATTCATTCTGCAGTTAAGCTGTCATTATCGTTATCAAACACAATCACAATTAGCTTGTGCGATCATAATTACAAGCGAAGAGCTATGAGAATCAATTTTAAGTCATAGCCATCGTATAGTTCGATCGTTGCTATTATTACCAAAGACTATTATTATTAGCGATTGTCCTTTAATCTACCATTCTAAAAAGAAAGAAAAAGGAAACCACCTCTGTTCTATCGCTAGAAATAGCGTCTCTCTCTGTCATAATCTCTATGTACCTAAGGTTTTCTAATACTAAAGATCGACAAAACTCGCTATATTCCAATCCCAAATACATGCAGCAAACTAATCCAGCATTCTTCCACATCCTGCAGCGAAAGATTCTGGAACTTGGCCAGCAACTGTCCAATCGTTGTGTCGGTATGTCGTGCACGTTCGTTTGTCTAATAATTCCAAGACGAAGCAATTTTTTCCGCGCGAGTATGAAACACGCTGTGGCTCATCCCAGATGCTCGATCATCCTGTTCCTCTTCTAGAACCCCTAGAAACTGGAACCCTTCCGTAAAGGATCTGGCGAGAATCATGCGACCGATTGGAACAGCGTACGGTAGTGACCTCTCTAATTGGCCGTGCGCCAGCCTCGTCTCGTCGATGTCTTCTTGTTCCAGCTATATTTGCTTCTAAGGAGATTCGTCGACGATGACGCGTTGTCCAGCTCCCTGGTAGCGACTGAGGGGAGGGTTGGCGATGATTTACGAAGCTTGGCGCCTTCTCGGATCCCTCCTTTCTTTTTCTTTCGTTTTTCCGTGTGTTCCTTCCTACGCAGCGGACGTCGACTATTTCGCGAAACGCAGTGGAGAAGCGGATAGGCCGACGTGGAACAAAGGAATCGTCGACGTTAGGCTCCTTTTGCGCGTAGACGCTCTTTGCAAGTTTGTTAGTTCTTCCGGAAATTAAAGGGACTGTAGGTTTTAAAGCTACTGTTGTAAGGACCGTCGTGTTTTTATGGTGTTTTTGATAGAACTGAGGTCTATTATTAGCAGCGTAGAATATTCGAAAAGTTACACTTGAGACTTTCTTTCGCGAATATATTGGATCGAATTTGGAAAATTTATAGCGAAAGTCGAGATAAATGTGCTTTAATATACTTCCAGAGAATTGGTGTTTAATTGTTTGAAATGTAAGATTCTCCCTTGATGCGGACGCAAGAGTTTTGAGAAACTGTTCGCTTCTTTCTTCGGCTGTGAATTCTTTCGAGTAGCTTTTACAAATCTTTGGCGAATTCTTTTCATAAAGTAGGATATCGGAGCAGAGTATTGTTAGAAACAATACCCATAAATAATTGAAAACACCACATAGGATGGATAATATCGAATATTCTGATGGAAAATTTAAATACTCTGAAATCTATTTTCACTAAGATGACCACGATGTCATCGGCGCTGTCATAAACTATACTTGTGGCATTCCGCAAACAGTCGTAAAATCTAGATCTCATGCATCGCCATGTGATTTAGTTGCGACGTGTGCAGGAAGCTTTACGCTCGTGGAAATCAGCTATAAAGGGACCAGAGTCCTTTGAGTGCTTTAGGATGGTTCCAGAAATGGTACAAAGAAGCTGATGCAAAGTGGGCAATTAAGTGTACACGCTGCTGTTTCAGACTGGTCTAATAACGCCGCTAATGGTGGTTTTTCGAGCAGTTTAGCGTGTTTGGCTGACTCGTCGATTTTGTTCCGAGTCGGACACGGAATGCCGTTGGGAATGTTACCGAGACCTTTTTCCATACAATTTCGTTTGCTTCCTTTGGTGGAATGAAAGTAGAACCGAAACTGAAAGTAAGCAGTTTCTAAGACGAAAATACACGGTGCAATCCCATTTATTGCGATGATCTTGCTCTTTCTTGTCATTACTCTTCATTATTCGAATAAAAGATCGTAGGTACCTTGATGTATCTTGATAAAAAATCAATAATGAATTCAGTCTAATTTGCTGCTCAGCTAGTCAGAAGATTTTATAACTTTGATAAAGAAAAGATTTATATTAGAGGAAGGTATATCTTGTGAAACGTTTAGTTTCACAGTGAACGAATATCTTTTAACTTATTTCCCAACTTCGTAATAATTTTAACATGTCGATCGGACAAAAGTTGTCAGGAAAAAAGAGCCTGATACCTCAAACGTAACGCGTTTGACTATGGATGATCTGTTTCTACCGATGGCCTCTGTACCTCGTACGCTTTACATCAAATAATACAATTTTCTATTCATGTGTTATTAGAATATAATTATAATTTGTATAATTTATAATTGGAATATAAAGTAGTAAAATACGAGCAAACATATGAATTTTCCAGAAGTCATACACTGATCATCTGCGTAAATGGAAACATAGAGAAAAACAACGATTGAAATAAAATTTCGAAAAGTTTGTAATAAAATTTCAGAAAAATCTTTGCTTAGGTTTATACCTTATTTCTCTTGTATGAGTCCAGTTATACTCTTCGCTATATACTTAAGGACATCGGAAATAAGTTAGCCGAGCTCGTTTTAAACGCTCTTTACAAGTGAAATTTCTTTGTAAAAGTAACATGAAAGAAGAAATCCAGTCTCTCGTCTTGAGAGAAGAATGATTAAGTGATTAAAACGGTCGGTTCACGTGAAACTAACCTTTGCACTTTGCAAAAGCATCTCCTGCAACATAATTAACAAAGGTCACTTTACCTTCGCAAACTGACAATTAGGTTGCCATTGATTCGCTGGAACGTCGCGCGTTAATTTTCCGTTTTCAGAAAGATAATTCGTCGGTTTGCCCGCGCGGGATTTAGCGTAATTAGTTTCGCGGCGAGGCCGCGTTAAAACCTTTTAATTAACTGCGACATCGAGACCGACGCAATTACGTTGGAAAAACTGTCGCTCTTTGAAAAATGTCACGTTTACCGGCCCATCACCTGTTCCTGACTCCTTAACGATTTATTTATACAAGCGGAATTAACTCGATTAAATTGCGAAATCGAAAAGCCCTGCCTGTTTTCGCGCGGATCGCGGCGAAATTGACGTGGCAGGAAATTAATATTTAAAAATGAAAATTCAACAAATCCACGATGACCGTCTTAAATATTCAGAGACTGACAAGTTCATCAATTTTCCGCTTACGATTCTAGGCCATGGTTGGCGGCTCTGAAAACTCAGAACTCGCAAAGCTCCCAAAAGCTCGTAATCCCGAAAAACTGGAGACTGTGCAGCGGTTTCACGGATATAAATTTAGGTAATAGGTGGTTGCCTTGAAAACTCGCGACTGGAAAGTGGCAAAAATAAATTTCGAGCCAAAGACATGGGATGATCCTGGAAGGCTAAAGCGTTTACCAATTTCACGCTTGCAATTCTAGGCCATAGTTGACTACTCGGATCACTCGCAACTGTCACAGTCCCGAAAATAAAATAAATTCTTCAAAGGCTCAGAAATCCACCAATTTCACGCGTGCAATTCTAGGCCATAGACGACTACTCGGCAAACTCGCAACTCTCCGAGTCCCGAAAATAAATTGAACAACTACAACGTTTCTTCGAAGACTGGAAAATCCAGCAATTTCACGCTTCCAAACTCGAGGTGTTCGACTATTACCCTAAAAACCCAAAGCTGTCGGAATATCCGGAAAAGAATTGAACAACGAAAAACCGTGCTTGTCTCGAGAGACTCGGCAGCCTTTTACCGATTTCACGTTTATCGTCCATCGAGCGAGCTTCGAACAAGCTCGACCAGCAAACCTCGAAAGCTTCTCGACAAATTAAATTCGAAACGGTTGGATCAAGCTCGGTTTCCTTCGCCTCCATTCCGTTTCCCCGAAAATAGACGAGAAAATGGCTAGAATATCCGCGGAACGCGTGCACGCGATTCAAAGAGACGATGTCGCGTCGCAAGAGAGCATAGGATCCGCTTTCTTCGATGGGCTGTCGCCCGAGAAATCAAGAATTTAGCACGATACGCGCAGCGTTCGTGGCATCGTCTCCTGTGGAACGAGACGCCTGGCATCTCGGCCGTCCTTCCCTCTGTGCTCTCTAGCCGTCATCTAAGTTTAGAGGTAGCGCACACTGGCGCATACCTGCTTCGCCCAGAAGCCTAAGCGGTGACATTATCGTGGGGTCAGAGCGTGTCAACGAAGACACGAGATCTGGCTGGACATCGACCACGAACGCGCAACTAATTATAGGTTCCGAGTGGCCGACTGTTTGCGTACGTATGTACGTGTGTTTGTCGCGTGCTAGAGCGCAAATCGCTCGAGACTGAGCTGAACGTGAGAGGCAGCGCGACTCTAACTTTGTACATATGTACGTTGCAATAGTTGAGGAGAATGTTCTCGAGAATTGGACGATCCGTACGATGAAATTAGGTTGATTATCGGCCAGACCTGTGAATACTCCATTAGACGATTTTCAGCTATTTTTGTATTAGGTTGTCCGAAAGGTTTCTTTCGTTTTATAAGGAAATAATAGAAAATGTTTTTTCTCTTATATTAGTTTATTGAATTATGCACGAATATACTAATAGAAATAGAACGAAATGGATCACACCTAATTCAATAAAATAATATAAAACAGAAATTGTTGTTCATTTATTATCACCTTACGAAACGAAGGAAACTTTTCGGACAACCTAATACTTTTATTATTATTATTATTATTAGTATTAGTATTAGTATTATTGAAAAGTCATGGAATGTCCTTTCTTTTTTCTGTTTAGTTTACGTAAATTGGGATTCGAAGTAACTGGAAAATCTTTGTAACGAAATTAGAATGAAATGCTTTTGGAATCGTGCATAAAAATCTCTTGCTTTGATGAGATTCTAGGAAATCTTTGGTGTTTAAGTATAGCATATTATGGTGTATTATACTATTGGAAAGTGATAGAATGTTCTTCTGGTTTACGTAAGTTGTGGAAGGTTTAGGATTAGGAGGTTTTATTCGAACAAACTGGAAGATTCTTGTAATGAAATCACTGGTTAGAATCGTGTAAAGAAACTTTGTATCTTGGTAAGTTTCTAGCAGATTTTTGGTCTTCGAGTATTATCGAACAGTCATAGATCGTTTTCTTGATTTACATATGTTGTGCAATTTTTGTTTTAAGATTCGAAGTTGAAGATCTCCGTAACGTAATAGGAGAAACTACTATGAAAAAATGACTGAAGGTTAGAATTATATGCGAAAATTTTTGCGATAAATTTGCAGAATAAAATCATAGTTTTCTGGCAGTGAAACTGTATGGATTTATCAAATTTGGTGATATTTGATGAATATCGTATATTCGTACGAATTTTTACGAAAAAAGATTTTTTTTCATTTCTTTTATCTTCTGTTTAAACTGTAATTGGTCGATTTTTACGATAAAATTGTAGTTCAACTATTCAGTGGAATATAGAACAAAATTATTGATTTTTATCAAACTTTTAATAATCTGACGCTTTATAACAATTGTAAAATCGTCGAGAAAATCCTTAAAAATTGTATCCTTAGACAAAACGTTCATTGAAATAAACGACATCAAATATATTTCTCCTTTCTGTACAAGAATCTTTAACTTTTTATTTCCCATATGAAAAAAGATTCCAAATTAGAACGTCAATGAAAAAACAAACGGGTAATGAAATATCGTACTTGGTAAAATTGTCGCAATAAAAGTTATTCGCTGTGACAGTATACTGACAGCCACGTGAAAGAGTCGAGCATCGTAAATTCAGTTCACATCGTCCGTAACATACCGTGTACGCTTTCTCGTACGTTAGGCTTCGTTCCTTTGCCACGTAGCTACGTTTTTGCATCTGTTTCCATTTAAGTTATTCTGTCGAAAGACTTCAAAAGAAAAGAGAAAAAAAAAGAAAAGAGCAGAAAAAAAAGAAAGAAATGAAGAGGCATGTTGGAATAACAAGCATATTGACTAACGCCTTGCACTGTATTATAATTCACTTGTCTGGCAACCTAGTTGAATCTAATTATCTTGACGTTTCAACACGCTGTGTACATTGTACTTCACTCTTTACACGATTCTATAAATCCACGTGAACCATAATAACTTGCAGCGATCGAACACTTTTATCGAAGTTCCGCATAGCAATATTTAACGTTGCTATTGGCTGCATTTATAAATCTTCTATTTCTTACATTTGTACCACGCGTTTAAATTCAGTCGAATTGTATTGTCTTGTCTAACATTTCGAGGTCGAAGGAGACCTAAGCACATTTCGATTTGCCCTCGTTTCAAGTTACAATTTTCAGAATCAATTTCATTGCAATTAGACTCGTAACGGTTCGTGTAATAGAACTTTTCCTTGAAAGCAAGAACGAGGAACTTGAAATATTTTCATGTACCTCGCAAGATGAAAAAAATGTGAGATGAAACGGTTCACTTAAAGAGTAGTATAAATTCTATCAGTTATTATAAAGTGACTTTAAAAAAGGTACACGCTGTCCGTCAAATTTTAGAGGAGAATTTTACTTTACTATAAAGAAATAGAATCTAAAAGTGTATCTTAAAGCTGAAAGTGCAGTGTATTACGCTAACAAATTCACTAAAGTTAAGTGTCTGTGTAAAATATCAACTTAGGAAAATCCAGCTTCTATCAGCTCGCGTAAAAATAGCTTTATATATATACATACATACGTAATTTCTATCAAACCCGATAAGATAATTACGTTCCGCTATGAAAAATTAAATCTAACGAATTCCTACAGTGAAAAATCCAGTATTAAGTGAATAATAAATGAAATAAGCTAGAAATCATAGAATTTCAAGGGGGAAGAATGATAATTTCATAAATCACGAATGAGCTGAAATAACGAAAATTTCATAATACACCGACGATTATTCAACGCCGCTGGCAAAAATCGTCTGACCGTGCAAAACGACATCGGAACGTGTGGCGAGGATCACTTCCGATTGAACGCGCGCCGAATTAATTATTATATAGATGCATGCCGCATGTATTAATCGAGTAATTGGGCGCTGGCGAGTGATTACAAGTGTCAGGAGCACGCGTATCGCGTGGAAACGAAGCCGAGATATCGCTCGCACGCTCAATAACATCCGCGTTCGAGTGATCGTTTTCGTTAGACAAGAGACGAAATTTCAATGGTACGTTCTTGCATCGTTGCTTTATTTTATAAAAACTTATCGCTGCGACTGCAGGATGAAACGATACCGCTTATCCTTGAGATTTTTCTCTCTTCTGATAGAGATAAACGTGATCTTTATTTATTGTCAGAATTTTGTTCGTTTGTATAGCCACGAAGAAGCCTAACCGCATATTACGACGACGTGGAATGTTCGTAAAACGAGGAATCAAATTGATCGAACAACTGCGAAAACTTGGATTTTCGTTTCTTCATTATCATTCAATGTTTCGCTATTAAAACTTGTAATCGCGATTTCTAGGAAATATGAAATCTATGATTTCAATTACAATTTTCATTTAATTGCCGCTTTATTTATTTATTTTAAAGAGAAGTTTGCCGCCTTAAATGCACAACGCAATCCGCTTATTATGGTCACTTTGGAACTTGCAGTTTTTGATAAGAATAATCAGCTGATAACAATTACACAGACGATAAAAAAACGTTCAATATTGAACTGGGTTTATCGCGAACGATTATGACATTTGTAAAATTTATATTTATCACAAACACTCGCTACAATGTCACACTTTTTACGAACGACTGTTCTTTAAAACAGCGTGGAATTTATTTGAGAGACTTGTCGAGCATCGTCTGTCGTCTGTTTGCGTTTATTAGCTTCTGAATATATCGTATGCTTCATGCTCATAATGCTTCTCAAAGTTTCTTGCTCTGTGTGTAATATGCAACAGATAAAACACATGGTTCGGTTGAAGGAGGTAAGCTTCGAAGAAAAGCGGCGTTCGATGCGAATTTTCCAAGAACTACTATCGTTTGTCCTCGAGTCTAGTTATGAAAATTGATATCAGTGGCGGAAGTTTGTTTATAATACAGCGATTCGATTATGAATAGGAAGCTTGATTATGAGAAATTAATTTTTAGCTAATTTTAAACGAACAGATTTCGGCACCGACTGATTACGCTAACGATAATCGATCGATAACATTATCCATTATAGTAACCAGATCTCGCTGAATTCAGATTTGATCTACAAACATCGAATAGTTGACGCCTCTTTCGTACTGGACCAGCCGAGAAATTCGTAGCAAAGTTCAGAAGTTTGAAGATATTCAAATATATGCGTCGTCCTTAACAGCTTTTTCTATTTCTATAAAGTCTCTTGGTAATTGCTTTGTGGAAAAATCGATTTCTCAAGAACATGTTTATCAAATAGGAGGGAAAAAGAGAGACGTTTGCCGTACAAATAAACTCGCGTACATTCGTAATATTTTAAACAGTTTCGCTGTAAAAGTGTACCGAATTTAGTAGCGAATCGATAGGTAAGAAATATCAATGTATTTGTAGAATCTATCTTTGACGTTGAACAGGAAAGGCTCGTGTAATCTAAAAAAAAAAAAGAAAAAAAAATCACACAGTATGAAACGACGAGTTGGTGGCTAGAGACTGGCTGGTATTTACGAGCAATTCCGGGAAACACAGTAACTCGGGAAACGTAGGGATCGAGTACGCACTTGGAACTTTATGGTTCGAACGCGTCGCGTTTAACCGTCGTAAAGCTCGCAGTTTGAGTTGGGATCGATTCTAACGGTGTTTTGCATTCTGTCTGTTACAGGAGGTTGGAAGCATCATTGGGAAGAAAGGAGAGATCGTCAAGAGGTTCCGCGAAGAGGTAATTAATCTATCCCATTTTATATCTTCCTATAGGTCAGTGAAATTTTTATCATTGTCCGAGTGATTTATTAATTTCCGTAATTATCACTTTTTCTGTTTAATTTGTCCTCGCGTGCATGAACAAACTGCTATCGCGATAAATTCCCGACTCTCAGGAAAAATACGTTATATAATCTACTTTGATAATTAATAGGGAAATAATTTTAGTTCGGGCCACACGTGGGAAAAGAAAGCTGAAAGTGATTCTGAGAAGTTATTTAAAAAGAAATTTAGTAATAATGGAATGTCATTAACATAGTTGTAATAAGAGAATATAGAGATGATACAAAGACAATGGAAAATAATCTAAAAAGCATAACTTTTCGTCTATTTTATTCTCCTTACTCGGATGGAGAATCTTTTTATTCCAAATATGTCCATAGTCCAAACGAGTGATTATTCCTCGTTTATACATTTCCATTTACATTTCAATAGTCTTGAATTTATAATACGAACATTACCATCAACTGATAAATGGTTCTTCGTTCGTAACCAATAGGTAAACTTTCGTTTAACGTACGCTGCATTTAAATTTGAGACACGCTGGACAGCATTTCGAGAAGCAGGCCGTGTATGTACATATTTGCTTGGCGAATTTTTATAGAATAAACAAAGTTTTCGCGTAAACCGGTGGACAAACAACTTATGATTCACGTTAATATTTACGATCTGAACGTCTTGGACGCTATTCAAGAACTATTAAATTTCTGCTTGCGCTTTGATTAATACGCTAACGCGTTGATTATCGAGCATATAAATGTTGTTTCACGACACATATTAATGATACATTATTACATTTTTACCGTACTCCTTCTCGCGTTTCATATTATTATCGTACGTTATAAATTTTCATAATTTACAGTGAAACGCCAGAGGAATTATAAATATCTATTTTCGTGATAAAAATAGTACAAGTTGCAAAATGTTTCGCGTAACGCTTACAGCGTGACATAAAGAGTCTGCGTGTTTCTATGCATTTATGCAAAGTTTCAAGATACCGAAAAAGCACGGCACGTGTACAATACACAAAAGTATACGATATACCTATCGTATAATGTATGAAGAATAACTGGTTATAATTTTTTAACAAATAAAACGAACCCTTAACTTGTATCACTTTAATCGTGTCCATGAAAATTTGCATAGAAATAAGTGTTCGACTACTTTTATGAGTCAGCGTGTCTTCGACAGCCACTGAACGTAAATTATCTGCATGACTAAAAATTGACAGCGTTCATCGTTCAACGATTAATGTCCTTTTTCTATAATATCGTCATAGTCGATAAAATTCGAGTAATTTTCTTTTGTCCAACCAAACACTTAATCACTATGTACACACTGACTGTAATCTTACGCCAAGGAAAAGTGCAACGTGACAGTAGTTATCTGTTAGGAACGTTTGCTCACTTTCTGTTTCGAAGTTCGAATTCGCGTGCAATGCAGGTTTTGGTCATCCAGGCTAAAGTCATCCTTGTTACTCCGGTTTTGATATATGTATCCAAAAACTGCAGGCTGGGCAAGTTCGCGTCAGTTGCAATTAGTTCACGTCGTGAATTCGACGTGGCGATTTGTTAGCCGTCGCAGCAAGAAACTATAGCCAAAGTTACGTTTCGTTACTGTGTTTATAGGCTGCCGTTTCTTTTATTCGATTTCAATAATACGCTTCAACGATTTCCCTCTTTCGAGAGGAGTTTTCTGCCTGGAAGCTTGTAATTTGATTCGCCAGCGATCACGTTTTAATCTATTTTTGCGATATAACTTTTACTCCGTAAAAATATCCGTACACGCTTGCGGTTTATTTTGATGAAATTTTTCCATTGATGGAAAGTCAGACAAGCGGCGAACTTTTTAGATGACAAAAATTTGAAACAAAAGGAAACTGAAAATAAATTGCTCCTTCGTAGGAGCAGTAAATATTCTATTGAAAAATATTGAAAAAACTGGGATAGAAGAAATAAATATTTTATTTAAAATTGTGCGATGCACGTACACGTTTTGAAGCAAACAACACACGATCAAATTTTACAATCTTCTTTTTCCTCCAGTATCTCTCAGTATTTTTCTGTGTTTTTATTTTATTTTTTTTTTTTTTTTTAATATGACAGTAATATGATTGTCACAGTCTGTTATCTTAAATATTCATGCAAATTATTATGCCAACAAACAAATTGTAATATCAGATCTTCTGGTAAGTGTTTTACGCTACGGTAATCGTGTATTATAATAACCTGATTCTACGATATATGTATGCATTAGGTGCGATACACGAAGTTTAACGGAGCATGGCACGCCTGGCGAAGGAACGCGTTAAGTATAGATCGTTCTCACACTTTATTGATACCGTAACTCGCTTATGGATCATAAAATTTCTAAAAATTCGATAAAGCTGTTCGATTGTACGTTGTCACCACCGTTGAGAAAGGATCTGCAACGTTACCTATATCGTTAAAGGTGCAATAAATATTCCACGGGTAAGAGACCATCGTAATTTGTACAAGATTGCAATAAATTAATTAATCATCATGCGAACAGTGTGTCTTAACACGGTGGAATTCTGTATTCGTAAGAGTTTAATTTTTAGTATTTCACTCGAGGTACGTTTCTCTCTGTTTCGTCGAATTCTCGCGAAGAATTTATTTGATGGTCGAAGAATTAAAAGATATTTGTTACTTTTTTCATTGTATATTTTGCCTCGTATACTTCTTGAGAAGAAACATCGATGTCGAAATTATACGCGCCTCTGTGCAGATCCCTAGGTAATGATTCTATTTTTTCCGGTTTACGAGCAGCGTATAATCGATGCACGCCTAATTCGCTAACAAACACGTCGAATTGATCAGATGGTACAACGTTAGGGTGGTGTAACAAAGAGATTTAAAATAGCTTCCAACGACCTACATTCACAGGTTGTTGTATTCGCTTAAAGAGACTGTGGTGGACGGTAAATAAAAAGAAAATTGTACGTTCCATTTAACGAAGTTTAGAAGGGAGATATGAAAAAAAAGCAGAACCCTATGAATCTAGAAAAGCATCGTTAATACTCAATTTTTCCTAACAAGGTATCGTTGTCGCGTTCTTCTCCAAATCATATAACATTTATCTCTGACTATCGTACAGCCGCAGTACGATTTATTATTCAGCTGTGTGATGTTCTGCGATTATTATTGCAAAAGATTTGATATATATGTTTTGAATCTTATATGCAAGTAAAATATACCTCGATAAAGGGTGAAGTTATCCCCTACCGTTTTCCCTGTCTCTTCCTCTTGCGCGTGCATAATTCAACAAACAAAAAAGTAAATTTTTAAACAATTTGAAGAAAGAGAATCATTTAAAATTATGCTGAAGCGCGACACTAACGATCGTTCTGAATATTTATTACATTACTCAGTCGCTTTGAACGATAAGATATATTTCTCGCCCACGTGCATAAAGTACAGAAACGGTGCAAAACACGTAGGTTTGAAAACTTTTGAAATAATTCGTTTCCGCCTGTAAAGAAGGAAATTACGGTCAATTAAAATAATTTACAGTTATACACTGGAAGAAAATTATTTCGAATACACATATATTATTTCCTGCGCTTCGTAGACAAACGAGAAACAATTTCGTGTTTAAACGCGAACAATAGGATTTAATCGGGCCTTCTGCTCCACGTTTTAGAAAAGGTCCGTGTGTTTCATTCAGCTTCTTCGCAGGTAGCGTAATACGGTTTCGAACAATGACACGGCATTCAATAGTTTAATTCAACGCCCATTGTCCGCTATTTAATCGCTTGAACGTCCAGGAACGGCAGAGAATCGTTCTATATCAGTCGCTGAAAAATGCGACAAGCCCCGGCTACCGTCATCGTCGCGATTGCTGGTTATCGTGCAGGATAATGACGTTGCGAACGACACGCCACTGTGAAATTATAAATAATGTATGTGCAGCTGGAAGAAGCAAACAGCGTAAACTGTCGATGCCAACGTTTCAAACGTTTATTTGACTTTATAATTCGAGCGAGACGTATAAAAGAGATTGATGCGAGGTATTAAATGATAGAATGAATAGTTTTGATAATGCGAATGTAGATGATACATAAACTGAAAGTTATGCGAAGCGTACAGTATAATGTAGAATGAATAACGTAAAGTAGACACATGAATAATATTTAAGATAATTCAATGATTGTTTCACACGAACAATTGAAAAGAAGCTTTAACAAAGAATTAAATGAAAGAGAATAGACTTCTCACAGAACGTAAACGACTTATTGACTGATGTACAAGCGCATATATTCTACACATCCAACCCAGCAAAAAGATGTCCAGTAACATTTTCTATAAAATTGCTTCATACGGTACATTAATTAAATTTAATTTAATTTTTCAATAAAACTTGTACGACCACGAATGAGATATATTTCATGTGTCTTTTTACCAAGATTCCATAAAACGTATTTATATGCCATTGGTGAATGAAACGATTTGTACGAAATGACGTGAAAATAATTATACATAATTACGTTTATCGACCATATACATAATTACGCTAAAATAAAGAACCTGAAACTCTAAACCGCTGTCAACAACCGCTTCAAAATAAGAAAAAATCAAACCGTTATAACTATCCTTTGATAAAAAGAACTGTTTTCCTTTTATTAGAAACGAAAAGAACTAATGGAATTTGCTGTTTCACAGTCCGGCGCGAAGATCAACATCTCCGACGGTTCATGCCCGGAGCGAATAGTGACAGTGACCGGACCGACGAACTCAATCTTCAAAGCGTTCACGCTGATCTGCAAAAAATTCGAGGAATGGTGTTCCCAGTTCCACGACATCCAGGGAAGCGGCGGTGTACCCAGGCCACCCATCACTCTCAGGTTGATCGTCCCAGCATCGCAGTGCGGCTCTCTGATCGGCAAAGGTGGCTCGAAGATCAAGGAGATCCGCGAGGTGACCGGTGCCTCGATCCAGGTCGCCTCTGACATGCTGCCTAATTCGACAGAACGCGCAGTCACCATATCCGGTACCAGCGAGGCCATTACACAATGCATATATCACATCTGTTGTGTTATGCTAGAGGTACGTACTTAGGTATTCTAGAGACCAAGGCCTGCCATATTACTTATCTCTAGACTGCGAATGTTTATGCTAATTTAAAGTTTAATGGATGCAATAAAGATCTGTTTTATCATTAGGTCGTTACGCGTGAAATATTGCTTCCTGGAGGTTCGAGTTTGGCCAATATCATCTATTCTTGTCATACCATCGTTCGAGCCTCTCAGAAGTTAAATTAATCTGCTGCACTTTTTACGTCGCCTCCTCGAGGTTCGAATACCAGATCAATGTCACGCATCGAATTTTGCCATTTCCATTAATCGTAGTAGCTCGATCTTTCGTTAAGCTAATGAGTGTCACGGTAGTCAGATTACGTGATTAATATTCAACATTTCAGGAAAGAAATTTATAGAAATTGTACAATCCTGAACTGCTAAGAATATCGTGGAAGTTGAGAATTGCTCGTTTCGATCATTCTGCTGCTTCTGCTACTAAGTTTCTCCTGAATGCTTAAACATTCGCAGTCAATCTACCACTTGAAACCATCAAGCCAGGGTGACGTCTCTACTCGTAGTTCTCTATACACAGTTGCGCTATAATAATGCAGAATCTGCGAGAGGCTAGAACTGCCTCTGTACTGTGCAGAGATGAGAAAATGGCTCGGCTAAGAAACACGAATTCGATTGATTATCTCTCGCGTGAAACACAATGCGATCATAAAAGTGAGCGTGTGTTTTAATTATATGAGGTGCCGTGAAGTATGTGGCAGATATTTGTCATATCGATACCACATATTTCATGACACACTCCGTACAGCAGTGTGCGATAATGAATGTAATAGAAAGCAATACGTATTTCCCTTGGCCTTGTGCCCTCGATTTACAAGATTCATGTATCCAGTTACTGCACAAGGACGATTTTGCTAAACGATTTATAAGTCCAAAGAAACTGCAAAGATAAAAATCAACGATGATATTGTTCGAGCGATAAATTGTAAATTTCCACGAAGGAAGAACGTTAAAGTGTTGATGCCACTAGCTAGCCATCTTCTCGTGTCTATATACTGTAGCCTCCGCTTAAGGTTCGCTCTTTTATCCCGGAGTTTGATGTTCGCGGAGTCATTGCCACGAATTCCTGGAGCTAGTTCCACGGAACGGATCGGCGATTTTCAACCAGTGAGGGAATCCGCGAGATTGAAGCGTGTAATATCTACCCATTTAGTCATAGTCATCCACTTCCTTTTCTCTTAGATTGTTAAGTAAAGAAACGACAACAGCCAGAACAATAGGCGTTTGGTGTGAATGCTCTCAAATCAAATATAATTTTAGTAATTCGTTTATGCATGCCATAAGATAAGAAAGGTTGAAAGTCGTTGAATTAAGGAGTCCTGGGATAATTCTACAGGTTTCTAAACATTATTATACGTGTAAACGTCCCCCAGACAATGTACAGGGTATATTGTAATATGTGGGAGTCATTTCAGTAGCGGACAGGGGACACATAGACAGTGAAAAACGTTCATATAAACACACGGATATCCATCCTCTGCCTGTCGCGGATCATTGTAACATAAAAATGGCTATAACTTGCGAACAAAGTCAAATAGGACATGTATTTGTATGGACAGTTTCCGTCGTTTCTGCTGTCCGCTCCTGAAATGGGTTCTACATGTTATGAAACACCCTGTATGTCGTCGATAAAACGCATACACAATATCCAAGGATCCGTTTACACATGCAGTAACGTTGAGAACCCCGAAGTATCGATAGTGTATATTGATCGTCTCAGGACCCCGTTAGACAAATAGCGCTGTCGCTCGTATCTCGCTCGTTCTCAATGCGTTCCGAGAACTTCCTGAGACTCCTAGTCGTTCATCCAAAGACACTGTCTAACGAACTAGTCCGGCGAACTGGTTGATCACGCGAGCCCGAACCAGCGAGCATTAAGCGGTGGCTACTGTAGTACACGAATGAACAACATGATTTGTGTATTCGCATTCGTGCGTATGTTTCTTTCTGTTTCAGTCCCCTCCCAAAGGCGCCACGATCCCTTATCGCCCCAAACCCCAAGTTGGTGGGCCAGTGATCCTGGCTGGTGGGCAAGCCTACACCATCCAGGGTAATTACGCGGTGCCCGCCCACTCGGACGTAAGTACAGTATTGCCATTGCCCGCGCCCGCTGCCGGGCCCACTCCGCCCTCGCTGAACACCCAAACTTTGACGACTTCGCCCTTCGCGGCCCACCCTTCCTCCTCGGCCTTCGCCGCTTCTCACGGGCATCCGCTCCTATCCACGGCCCACCTTACAACCCCACATCATCCCCTCCACCCGAGCCCCTTACACGCCAGCGTGGCAGGCCTCGCCGACCCCCTGCTGAAGAGTGGACACTTGCAGGCAGCCCTCCCGCCCGCACACCTCGTGGCAGACGCCGTAAGTCTTTTGTTTTTCGTGATCCACCCCCGAGATCCTGATTACCAACAAAAAAAAAAACCACCCCAAGAGATACAACCACCAGACCCTTTCGATCAGAAAACCGGTACACACACCGTATCTCGAATCTATCTTGACGTTTTAATACACGTACACACGTACACACCAACGTACACGTTGTACGGAGCAACGCGAGCGGACCTCTGTTATTTATATATATGTATATATGTATATGTATATGAATTATACGTATATATAAATATATATATATACATATATATAAATATACTTATATATTGTTAACCCTTGTTCACCTATACACCCAGTTGTTCCTTATACATTTAATTACTACTTTGCGTCTTTCCGAGGATGCAATTTGGACAATTCCTGGCCAAGATGCACTGTTTCTCTATCTCTGTTTCTGTCTACTTCTTCGTCCTGAATTGATTCGGGTTTAATACATGGCTCCGGACGATCACGGTAATTGGTGGAAATGGCGAGAGAGTTGGATGTAAGACGAGAGCTGACGCGTTTATTGGGAGGATGAGAAGGGTGAATAGGGTCGTGAAGGAGATAGTGAATGAGGAGGATAGGGTGACGAGGCTTGAGAAGCGAATTTCGGGTAGGGAAGGTGCTACTTTTTCTTTCTTTCCTTTTTAAATCTTTTTTACATTGTTATAAATTCTTTTGCAAATTTGAATATACGTATGTTACGACATAATTAATTGCAGAGCTTCCAGTATGGATTAATGGAAAGAAAAATGATCGAGTAACACGTTTGTTTCAAGTATCACACAGATATAGGGCGAGTTATATATGTAAAATTAGAATCTACCCTAGGGAACGATAATTTGAAAAGAAAATTCTCATTGTTGTAATACTGACGCTTTCATAATGAACATTTCCTTCTCTTTGGTATTTTTCATTTAATACAAGCCAACGAAGAGATCTTCGATTTTAACGTTAAATGATTCACGCTATGGTAATATTCCGAGTGGTAGCAATTAATTTTCTTGCTAATTAATATCGACGAATGTCCATATTTTATTGGACAGCAAATTGAAGTCAATATAATTTCGAATTTTGTCTTCAAATAACATATTCGTTTCTTGATAGCTTGTCAAAACGTCTGTATCTTTGTTACAAAATGCAAAACTTCCATTCTCCTAACAAGTATTGAAACTTTGCCACATTTCAAACTAAAAACGTATTCGCAGTGAACCAAGACTATATTCTTGAACCAAATTGAATTCTCAGCGGGAATTGAACAAAAGCAAAATGTAATGAGCAGTTTTAGGTGAAAACATGCGTCAGCTAGGATTCACAGTTTTCGATGTTTCGCGAACGAGAGATCTGGGTAGAACGCGGTTCGTTCAACTCGTCGAAGCATTCGATATCCAATTTTCACCAAATGCCGTAGCGTCGCGTAGAATGTTTGCCCACGTGTACCGGAATGCTCCACCGTTGTATTGGCCACCTGGTCCCCATCCTGGAAAAGCCCTTTACAAACTCCAAAGCCCGGTCCACACGTACATGCATCGGCACCTTGAAAACACACCTTGGCTTTCTGCTCGACGTTCCTTCGTGTAGCTTCGAGTGATTCGTTCACGAAAGCAACATACAAACTTTCCACAAGTGCACGCTTTTCTCTCTCTCTCTCTCTCTCTCTCTCTCTCTCTCTCTCTCTCTCTCTTTCTGTGTATATATCACGCTTCTGGACGGAAAGAAAGAAATAAGTAATAAGTAAATAACGAGTAAAAATAAAACAACGAATGATAAGTAAGAGGACGACGAAGTGATGGCATATTTATGAAATGAAAATTGTTATTTAAGAATGAAAAGAGACAAGACGATGTAATTATGATGGTCAATTTTTAATTCGTTGAATTAAGCCACGATAGTTTGGATCAAGTTGCTTAAGGTCAGGATACTTTATTTTAATTTATACTCTGTATTCTAGGTGGCGTAATCCATTAATAACGTTTATCGTTGTAAGATACAGAATATAAATTAATATTAGGTAGCTCGAATATATGTAGTTCAAACTGTTGTGGTTATTTATGGCTCGATTATGTGTATCGAATCAATTGCTTCGCTCACTAATTTTAGCAAGGAAGTGGATCGATTTCAAGTAATGGACTTTTGCAATAGACTAGTCCATTTTTTTATTTTTTTTTTTATTTTTTCTTTGAATAATTGCCAACAATTGTGTACTGCATTTCATATTCTTCGTCTTTGCTTTAATGTGATACACATTTACGCTGTCGTTTTGTCGTCTCTATTTTACGAACTGTTTCAACGGATTTTGTAACTATACGCGCAATATTTCACGTGATATATATAGAACCGGGAAAAATATTATTCTGGAAACAAAAACAAGTCAAAAATGAAGAGTACAATTTTTTTCGTTTCAAGCCTCGTTTTTGAAAAAAATGAGGTTTGAAATAGAACTCGACATTATTTCACCGGCAAGCATATTGCATACTATCGATCAAGAGATGATTTGAGCGCACGCACGTCTACTCATGAATTTTCAAGCTCGTTTTTATCTATAAAAAAAAAAAAACGCGAAGCTTCCAACGAAAAATTTTATTCGACATTTTCCACGCTCTTTTACTTCCAGAATCATCATCTGTTTGCTTGCAACATTCCATACGTTGTACAACTAGAATCCACTGTGTTCTATGTTTCAACTAAAGAATTGCGAATACGTGATTAACAATTGAAGAACACGTTGTACGCGGGTATCGCTTTTTCGTCCAGAAACCTCCTATAGAGAGAGACGAGAAACTTGAAAATGTCGATGAAACATTTCTTTTAAGAATACCACCTCTTTTAGAAATATCTTCTTCTATTCTTTCTTCTCCTTCTACTCTCTTAGAATAGAAGAAATAAGAGGAACTCGAAGCTCCACTTTACCCCATTGTGTTTCTCGCAATCGCGTGGCTTCACGAGGAATCGTCTCTTAAATATCCACCGATCGATCGATCGATCGATCTCAGACTGACTTCTTTATCGAATCTTTGAATTTCTCAAGACTATCTACAAGACTACTCCTCTAAGTAAAATGCAAGATTTTCTTACAGACGTCTAATTTATTGATAATTAAGAGATCGTTAACTCGTCGAAGTGGCGCGCCGGTTATGTGCTTTGCTTTTTATGTGATTCGCACGTGTCTGTTACGTGTATCGGCCGTTTCTGGATTTTTTCTTGTTCTACGTTCGTTCGTTCATTTGTCTCTGTTCCGTCTCTCTGACGCTTCTTTACGTACTCTATGTCCCAGCCGTGGTCTCGGTGTGTGTCTCTCTCACACTCTCTCTCTCTCTCTCTTTCTTTCTCTCTATATCTCTCTCTGTCTCTCTCCTCCTTCTTTTTTTTCTTGTGCTTGCGATTGATAGTGGGTTGATGTCGCCTTCTGTGAAACTGCTTGCCGTCCTTTACGGTGCACAGAGAATTTATTTTCTCGTTGCATGCCGACACGAGATGATACACGATTGTACGGTACGCGCGATAATCACGATTATTGTCGATCATAGCCGTGCATTAGGCGAGAAACTTTTTTAAAGTCTAAGGACGATATCGAATCTCTCTCTCTCTCTCTTTTTCATTTTTATTTATCATATTGATTATTCTTTTCTGTGGAGTCGAAAGAGAAACATCGAAGAGGAATTTACAAAACTACAATTAACATTCGATCAATTTTTTAATCGAATTCTCATTAATCTTCTCGGTGGAGTCGAACAGAGGAAGATGTACGAAATTACAACTAACGTTGCATCTATTTCTCTATTTTCTTTATTTATGCATTTGTCGTCGTTTTGTGTGTACGAATATCGATTTTTTTTTTTTACACAAAATGAACAATTACTATCGGCGTTGAACGAATTTGTTTTTGTATCATTAAATTGACTGTAGTTTTGTGTGCAGTCGAATAGAGAAATATCGAGTCGCGCGAATTCCTTTTCATAATAATCGGTCGCCTTTGAGATTTCACACTTGTGATAACGTCAGTGGCGTTACCACATTATCAGTATGGGACTGGTTGTCGGAAATGAGTCGCGTCGACCGCATTTAATCATCGAAATTTCGTGGTACGCGAAGACTTTCTTGGAACTGAATCTCTTTTGATAGAATATCTTCAAAGGAAATCGATTGATTTCTTAAGAACACGTGTACCGCGACTGATTTAAAAATGCCTTGAACCACGATATTTCAACAATTTAATGAATATTTATTTATCCGCAAGGATAGTAATTTAAATTATAAAACAAGATTTATTCCGCTTTTTGGTATTTTCAGTTTACAATTCCGAAGAAATTTGTCATAGAAGTCACGCCACGAACTTTGCCTCTCTTCATATTTTGTTACTGTGACTGTTTAAAACTTACTGATTTCGAAAACTGAGAAATGAAAAAATGCCTGCAGATTAAAACGTTAGACAACTTTTTTAATGAAAATAATTTAATGAATATTTATTTATCCGCAAGGATAGTAATTTAAATTATAAAACAAGATTTATTCCGCTTTTTGGTATTTTCAGTTTACAATTCTGAAGAAATTTGTCATAGAAGTCACGCCACGAACTTTGCCTCTCTTCATATTTTGTTACTGTAACTGTTTAAAACTTACTGATTTCGAAAACTGAGAAATGAAAAAATGCCTGCAGATTAAAGCGTTAGACAACTTTTCTAATAAAAATTTAAAAAGAGAAGAAAATATTTTAGAATAGAGACATTCGACGCTATTAAGTAATTTAATATCGCCAGTATCTATTTCTATCTGAACATGAACGGCATACCTGAAGCACCGTTAGCTTTCATGAGACGCGAATCGATAACGATAAGAATAAATCCGCGTTTCAATCTTTAGCAAATAAAACGACAACCTGTCCCCAGCTGTCATAAATTTTGCCCACAAGACAAGGTGTGGTCTCAGGCTGACGATCGATATGGTAATCTTCACAGTCGAACTGTTTTCCCTTTGTGCCGTTGCAAGATCGCCATTACCACCGCGGTATTATGCAAATCGTCGACACGGAGCGTCAAGTGGTTGATCGAAACCAGTTTATCGAGCTTCAAGTTTAACGACTCTACTACAACCGTTCGAGCAGTTTCAAAGCTTCCAACTCCACATGGGCTATACGCCGTTCGATAAACGTTAAAACCTTGATCCTTCGTTACGAAGAAGTGCATCGTAGTACGCTTGTTCGCGTACGCGAATCGCTCAAAAATGATAAAAGAAATTTTTCAACGAGAGAAATAAAAAAGACACGGTGGTGCAAATGAATCTCGTTTATCGCGCGTCCCGTCGACACATATGACCGTGAATATTCTTCACGAGAATCGTATTCGACAACGTTCGGTCAACACAAATGCAAACTCCGCCAAAAAAGTCCGAAGTACGAAAGAAAAAAAAAAAAAAAGAAATACAGCAAAAGAGGATGAACAATAATTTCTTTCTGTTATTTCGATGGCACATTCGATGGTATGGTTTCGTGTCGTTTCGTTCTCTATATTTCATTTCCTATGATTTCCATGTGTTTACGATATGATAATAATCGGTGTGTCGAGCTGTGTTTTATCTCTGGTTCGAGTACGATCATCGTGGGGCCGATTCTGTCCGCCCACGTGCAGATAACCTCTGGACGAAAGGCGCGTGTGATTTGAGCCGCTCATCTGTCCAATCGATTAGCTCCGCGGTATAACAAGTAGAGAAAATTCAGAAGAAATTACGTAAGATCGATGGAGCGTTTTGGCTGCAGATAAAATTTGGAGAATTGGAAAAAGCGCGATACTCTGTCGCGTTATGGAGGGCTCGTTTGCAACACGTTCGAGAATCACACGCGTTTCACCGGAGGTTCTCTCTCCGATTGATCGAGCCTGCTTTAGCATGAACGCTTACTCGAGGGTCGCACGATGGATTCTTCGTCATGGCCTGTCGTTGGATCCGGTCAAACGCGGACAGGCGCGTACACGAGACATCTTAAGAATGGCGGTCGATGAGTTTCATGCTGATTAGCGAGGTCGAAGTCGACCCGTACGTCCGGTCGATCGGCAGGCGCCATGAAATGCCATCTTGACGAGGGTTGACAGCATTGAGCATGGCAAAAAGACGAGTCGATGCACTGGAAAATTGCGACAATCAAGATTCCCAGCAGCGAAGCAAAAATATTTACTCTTTCTCTGGATATATCGAACGAACGATGCAGATTTCCGTAGTGCTGGATAACGAATATATAGAAAAATTGATAAACGATAATAATTATTGCGACACTTTCTTACCACACGCGTCGATCGAACGTTGGAGATTTCTATAAGGAGACTGAGATTTTTCTGGTGGATTAGACTTGTTGGTAGTTAATCTTGCGATAGATACAGAATGTTAAATTAAATTTCTAATGTATATGTACACTTTCTACATATATACCAATATATACATTTTTTGTCCGCATGTCCAATGCGTGTAATTAAAATGTACATACTGATTTACCACGATGTAATAGTAACTTTTTCAAATTAGTCAAATATCCACAGTGAATCGATTGTGAAATGCAATTCAATGCAATTCAAAGACACAAAATTGGAAATATTTTTGTCTCTTCCAATTACCAACGATATACCGAATAACATAGAAAGCTGACCGACAGCTCAAAAGATAAAATTTTTGTTTAGCAATATTGATCAACTAAGACACCATAGAATTCAACAATATGACGATACATGGTGGAACCATAATTCTAAAGAGAACCGTTAAACGCAGTACTAAAACTTATTCGATCTGAACGATCGATCGATGATCGAGGAAAGATCTGAACGTTTCGGTGTGGAAACATTGGAAAGAGGAAACGGAAAAACGAGGGGCAGAGCTTTGACGCGCCGGTGTACAAACGCGTTTTCCTTTTAATGATGGCCGGGTCGACAGGCAGACAGAAAACGCAGCGTGCAGAGGAACACACGGTAGTCACGTTTGCCGAAGCAATTGATTCTGAATTTTCTATCTGTCAGCGTCGGCGCGAACGACGGCCTGGCAAACATAATTACCGGCTTTAACAGCGACGTTTGCTAATTAGTAACTGTTTTTGTGCGTGGACGGGGTGCAAACACATTGACGCAACGCTCTCGCAATCCCCCTGTTGACAGATTGAATTATTAAAAGGGTGCGTTTCGGTTCCGCCTTCCGACAGTACAAACTCGCCGCGTTCGGTTTGCGTCAGAATTTTTAATTCGCGTCCGGCTGACTGCGGCGTAGAAAGAAAGAAGATAAAGTGACGCACAGAGAGATAGAAACTCGCTGGAGGGATGAAAGATCTCTCTTTCTCCTTCTCTTGTCTGTCTGTCTGTCTGTCTCTTTCACACACATAACACATTGATAAACGAGCACGCGTTATTCTTTATTCCGCGAGAAGAAACTCAGACGATCGTAAATTTTCCGAATTTTCGTGCTTGTTCATTTGTAAAATTGTAGAGCGTAAATATTGAAATTTTGTAAAGACATTGCGGTGGAAACGCCGAGCGTCCAATTATCCTTTGTACATATCGTGGAAACTCTGATCATCGAATTTCTAGGATTCTTATTATTTCTAATTTTTATTCATGTTATTCGAAAAGAGAGCGTAAATATGAAAATTTGAAAGAAAACTCGTAGATTGTGCAAGGTGAAGACCCTAGAAGTTTGTCTTATCTTTGCTGCTGCGAAAGCACCGAATATTTATCGTTTGTACGATTACGAAAGCTCTGATCATCGAATTTCTAATATTTTTATTGTTTCTGTTATCGCAAATGAGCGTAAATATGCAAATCTAAAAGAAAACTCGTAGATCGTGAATCTTGAATGCTCTGACAAAGTATTATTCTTACTACTGTTAAAGCACCGAACATGATGGAATATTTATTACTCCTCCGATTACGAAAGCTCTGACCAACGAATTTCTAGAAATTTCTGCTGTCTCTGTAAAAGCTCTGATCGTCGAATTTCCGTTACTGTGAAAGCTGCGGAAATCGTATTTCTGTCGCGCCTCCTGTGCAATAATTCCAGTGCATCATCGTAGACAATGGCAGAAATGTTTGGCGATCGTCGCAGATCGAAATCGATGAAAATTGTTAACGAATTTCCTCGTAGTCAAGATGGCGTGTATCGTCGTGTCTCAGCATCCGTCCTGCCTTCTGTTTCTCTGCGCTTTTCGACGACCGACGACTCACACGGAGCCCGACTTCCACGATTTTCGGTTTCGAGATGCGAGAAAAAAGAACGGCGAAAAACTCGAAAGAAAGAACAGCTACCAATAAGAACGAAGAAAACGACGCATAAGACATACAGATCGGAAAATCCGCACGAAGATTAAAAAAAAAAAAAGAAATGTAAACGAGAGAAAAAGGTGGCCGACCAGAATCTCACTGCACACACGGCTCATTGCCTTTTTCATTAGCGTTATTCCGCGGACCGGTCGAGTTCCTTCTTTCTTCTCTGTTACGTTATTTCACTCTATCGTCATTTCCTTCTACGTTTCGTTTTGTCTTTTTCTTCCACTTTATATATATTTTCTTCTATACATATACTGTTCTGTCGGTACAATTTTCTATTTGGTTTCCTTCGCTATTTGTTTGTCTTGTTTCTTAACTTGTGTTCTCTGTATCTCTACTTCCGTTTCTTTTCCTTACGAAGTATGTCACTCTACGGGAGACACGCTATAGCTGATCTAATTGGGGGCGGGTTGGTATTGGACAACCACGACGTGAACAATGAGCGAGTTGTACAACAAAACAAAGACCAGTATGCATGCGTGGCACGAGAAAAGGTAGATTTACATAGGTATATTATTTACTACATTGCGCTTTATCTCTCTCTCTCTCTCTCTCTTTCTCTTTCTCTCTTTCTCTCTCTCTCTCTCTCTCTTCACAATCCCACCGCCACTCTGTCTAAGTTTTCGTATAAGTTTCTCTGCCTGTTATGGAGAATTCTATCTATCTCTTTCTTTTCTTTTTTCTTTCTTCTCTAAATTCCTACTTTTGTTTCTTTAGTTTTATTTCTCTGTCTTAACTATTTTATCTACTGTCTCTCGGCTTACAGAACATCGTTTAATTCTTGGCTTCTCGTCCTACGTACACTGTCTCTGATTTCTCTTGTTTACGTTCCGTTCTTCTCGGTAGAGTCTGATCAGAAATCCTCTGTTTCTGATCCGCCTTCTCGATCCTGGTAAATCCCACTTCTTAAAACGTGTCTCGCCACGCGGAAGATGTACCGGGTCTTAGTGGATTGCAGACGTTTCTCGAGGCAGATTAATCCCTTGATGATAGCAAATCAATTGAGAACAGTGGAACTGTAACAATAACCGAAACAGTTTTATCTTGCGGGAATTTATAATTCGCCGGATATTATTCACATTTTCCCAAGATATCTGTCTAGTAAAACGAATAGAATTTTTACGGTTTATATCGAGTTATGGTTCTTACTATTCGAAACATAATTAGTTAGACAAAAGTTGCAGGATTTAGAAAGAAACATAAATGGAATTAAGTTCTTGCCAATTTTTTTAGGATTCTCCTCTGTTACTACGTACTGTATTATTGACAAGATTATTGCTAAGATTTTGGTTTCTGTAGGAGAATTTTCATCTGAAATGGTATATTTTCCTTTAAATGTAAACCATCGTAAGCACCAAGGGATTAACTCATCCTCGGGATGGAAAATATTCAAGATGACCAAAAACGTGTGTACAGGTTGGTTCGCGTAACTAGGACAAAATCATACAATTTTCTCTGGTCGCAATTAGAGAAATATATTATGAAAAAGAGATGAATAGCTAAGAGAGGTCTACCTTTCCAGCACAATATTTTTATAAATACGTTGTTTCGTGAATGTGACACAGTGCATGTGCATTATGTAGATGCACAGTGTTTTCTTTAATAGACGCGTGTATTCTGTTTTACGTAAATCAAATCTGTCATTCTGTATAATTATAGCACGGGTTCAGTGATTGAAAAATATCTGCCACGAAATATTGCAACTTTAATAACGATATTTATACGAAATATCTTACAAATTGATTATTTTTCGACCAAATTTCTTCTAATGTCTTCTTTGCACAGAATAAAAGAAAAAAAGACAATTAAACGGTTTCATTTTTTAAATATTTTTGAACAATCTCATAATGTACATGCATTGCATTATACTTACAAAAGGATATGATCATTAAGGACTAAGTTCATTTATCATGTTTCTCTGATATTTATTCTAATATTTCAGCCAATAGATAATTTCCTAATTGCAATCACGCAAAGAGTATGATTTGTTCCAATTACGTGGAACATTCTATGTACATACAGTTGCTTTCCACTTCGCGATCCTAATTGTGTTTCGCCACGGTCGAATTTCAGCCAACTTGCTTTTGTATCTCACGTCCACGCGACAATGACGGAAGCTGCTAGCGAATTAGCCCTGCTACGGTACTCAAACTTCTCCACTCAATTGTGCCTCTTCTTCGTTAAAAAATTTGAGGAAATATCGTAATTTGAAGCGTCAGTATCGGTCGAATTATAAAACTCGTAAATGACAACAACGATTTAGATCAGCTTCTGAATTACTTAATTTTCCAACACGTAAACCACCTTCCAAAAGTGTCTTACGTATAGTCCAAATTTGAAAAATTTCAAAAGAATCTCCCGTTATTCAAAAAGGAAGAACATAATTCGTTTAAAAGGATGACATGTGAATCCCTAACGAGATAAAAGTACAATTGGATGGAAAGAAATTGGTTACGTAGCAGAGTTAAGAAATCTAACTCCTTTGCTTATCGATCGCTTCTGAAATAATAAAACTCGTGTTTTCTTTTGTTTCGCCGATGCACCGCGATCGATTCACCACCAAGAATCTGTCAAACTTTCGCAATCTTTTTACATTACTCTCGACAAACCTACGAACGAGAATTGGCCGTGCGTAAGCTACGAAGAAACGCGTTCAATAGACGCTTCGATACAAAGGTAAATAGACGCCAAGCGACTTCACTTGGTTCGAGTGCCAGCGAAAAATACGATAGCGACGAACCGATCGCGAAACCGATCTCCGAAGTACGTATATACACGCTTCCGCTTTTTCACGGCTTCGCAAGAGACTTCCTTCTTTCTCATCCCTCTTCGTATATCTTCATACGTTCGTACGTCTCTTTGTTTTCGCCTGTAAAAGAATTCCCCCTTTTATTCGAAGCACAAAGACTGTCGAGATCTTGTCTCCTCCAACGTTGTCTCGATTTCTAACTAAACTCGAGAAGAGAAATCGGGACAACGCCGTGGTGGAGCAGAACGTCTACTTGTCCACAAATAATATTAATGTTATTGTACGATATACAGGCTGTCTCGGCTAAACGAGCTCATCTAAATATCTGTCTTATTTACAATTGTATGAAAAAACTTCTCGGGGCAGAGTTAAACTATTTCAAGGTGGAAAGAATTTTCTTTCAAGATCATTCTTTCGCGGCATATCGAGGTTGTCGGTGTATCTCAAAATGGGAATTATATCCTGCATATTTTTTTTTATTCGTCAGTTGATGCGTTTCTTTAATTTTTATGCAAAAGTATCGAGGTATTTGTGCCTGAAAATGCTCAGTTTCAAAGATATTTTAATTTTACCTCTTTATCCTTCTCTATATTCTATGTGTACATTATTATTAATTATATATTAATTTTGTAAAACTTGGCGTACGACAAGCAAAAGTGATATTCTTGCGCCAACGTGTGTCTTCCTTGTCTTTCATACGCTAAATACATTCGACGAAATTAAAATCGAAATATCTTTTAAACTAATTCTTTCCCGGCATAAGTTTCTTAATATTTTTATATAAAGAAAAAAACGCCTATTGTAAAAAACATATATGTATATATAGAAAGAGTTCTATTTAGAAAAATACCAGTGATCATAAAATCTTCTAAAAGAAACGAACTTGAGAAAAGATTCTCTTCCACGTTATACGCGTCCCTTGAAACAGTTCAACTTCGTCCTGATCCTGAGAAGGTTTTTCGTACGATCGTAAGTAAAACAGATATCTAGACGATCTCGTTTATCCGAAACACCTTATATATCAATATCATCGATATTATAGCACGAGGATATAAATTGTTCTATCAAAATTTGTCCCGTATTTCTATCATTTCTATTTCTAAGTCTTCTCGTTTTTCTTTCGTCTCATTTCTTTTTCGTTCGTTTCTATTCGCCTCAGTCCTCAGTTGTCCATTGTCCACTCGCCGTCCTATCTTAGAACAGCATGGCTTCCAAGCACTCTGTTTAGCTACGAATCAAGAAGTTCGCGCGAGGGTGGGCTGCCCTGACATCACGTTTCCACCATCTTAAGCAGGGTAGAAGTTTCTCAACGTCGTGACGATACATCATATTTATGTCTTCGATCGAGATTTTTTTTCCTTTCCCTTTTCTTTTTTAATTTTTTTTTTTTATTATTATTATTTTATATATACATTTTTTTTTTTATTTTTGTCTATCTTCTTCTATCTCTGTCTCGTTTGAAGTACATATTTATATCGGTTGCGAGCACCATTCAAACGTTATGGTTCCGTATAATACGATTATTTTTATGATGTATGAAACAGTCGGAGTCATTCGACGTTGCATCGTCGATGATTCGTCTTTGTAGAACGATGCAAATGAGGAAACGACGTTCGCAATGTTCGATCAAGTGCGTTGTGCTACATCTGTATGTATATTTATCGCCTCTTTCTTATTTTATTTCTTTCCCTCCCCCTTTTCTCCTTTTTTTTTTTCGTTCGAACTCGTGCACCATAGATTAGTATAGATGATGTTGCAGGTAGAAAACCAATCACACTTTTGAGGTTTTCATGTTTTAGGGCACGGTTACGTGTACACGAAGAGAGTCCTAGATCTTTAGCCCCAGACATCTTGTCCTGTCTACGACAAGGAGCAAGAAAGAATGCATTTTCTACTTCTCTCTCTTTCGCTCCCTCCTTCCTTTTTTTTCTCTTCCTTTTTTCTTTTTTTAATTCATTCGCTACATATTTAGAACGCAGGGTGTTTCGCTTAATTTCATCGCTTGAAATACGTGTACTATGTTTGAGATTTTATAAAAAAAATTCTCTACGAAGGTTGCATAATTTTGTGTCAGGAGGTATACAATTTTGTATCGTGGAAAGCGTCAAGTTTCTTTTGGCAATTACTACTTTAATAATTCAGGAATAATAATAATAGTAATTTTTTTAAATACTTTAAAGATGAATTAGTTTCTTTTGTCAATTACTACTTTAATACTTCAGAAATAATAATAATAGTAATTTTTTAAAATACTTTAAAGATGAATTAGTTTCTTTTGTCAATTACTACTTTAATACTTCAGAAATAATAATAATAGTATTTTTTAAAAATACTTTGAAGATGAATTAGATATCACTAAAGATCAGAAGATATATTAATAAGATCTCGAAGAATTTATCCACTGTATATCACGTTCAATTTGTTATTTGAAGTAATTAACGGATATCTCGTTCGAGAAGCCGCAACACAAAATTGTGTCCAATTCTTTTACGATATTTTTACGAAATCTTAAATATTACAACAATACTCAAGTGATAAATTTACACGTAACGCTTTATATATACAAGAGGTTCACTGTAACGGTTCATGCAATTTTTCAGCAGTATATTCTTCTTTCGTAATGATAGAAAAATTATCCAGAGCATTTAAAAGATATAATCACGCGATTCCTTTCCGTAATATCGTAACGGACACTAAAATAAAATATGAAACCTTTGTTCACGCACGATGTGAAGTATATAACAGTAGATGCACACTCTTTCTATTACACGTTAAAAAATAGTTGAAAAATCGTGTAAAACGTTAAAATGAACATCTTGTATAAATATATCATATAATACATATATTAAGTAATATATATGAAATTTCTTTTCTTTTTTTTTTCTTTTCTTTTTTTTTTTTTATGAATGATAATTTAACTCGTGTCGTTGATACTTTTGTGTTCGGCGTGTATATATCGTTATCACGGCTATGCATTTACGTACGAGTTTTACGATCTCCAGCAGGAATTAACCGTTGCAGTTTCTGTTTCACCCGTTGAACTCCAACGGGGAGATTCCGTTGTAATTAGCAGCTTTTACATTGATTCGCCACGGTCCGACGCGACGGTGTGTTTGGAGTTTTACTATTTCGTCGGTTTGCGGAACGGTCGATGAGTTCGCCGGCGAATTGGAATTCGAACGGTTTGAAAATTACAACGCGCGCGTAATCAACGGGACTCTTGCTTCTAAAATACCGGAAAAGACGCTTTAGAAAGTAAATAAATAATTTACGAAACATATTGATTTTTCAATCGATTGAAAGTAATATTCTTTTTTTTTTTAAATAACATTCTTATGGAACTGTCATAATCGAAATTAAGATAGAAGATAGGGTCAACGAACTGTAAGCTTACAATATTAATTAGAAATCGCTGCGGGAATTATGTATTCAGCTTTTGGAATTGTTATGATAGAAATTAAAGTAGGAAACGGTCAACGAACTGCAAGCTTACGGTATTAATTAGAAATCGCTGGAAGAATTATGTACTCAGCTTTTGGAATTGTTATAATAGAAATTAAAGTAGAAAACGGTCAACGATGTGAAAGCTTAAAATATTAATTAGAGATGGTCGGAAAAATACTTTCTCTTAATTTTGAAAAAGAATCTCTAACACAAGACTGAAATATTTTAGCTAGGATTTGTCCAAGTAAAAATAGCTGAATACTTATTCGCCGTGGCATTTCGTTATTACTTATGTAAGTATGTGTCACTTCACGGAACTTTGTCGAGTTCTTTCGCGAAGTCGGATGCTGTGGAAGTTTCGTGGCGAGCACATCGATCGCGCGCTAAATTCTGCGCCAAGTCTCCTTTGTAATTAATGTTCAAAGATCAGAAATAGAAAAATTGTTTCTTGGAAACTTCCATTTCGTCTCGAATATTGTCTCAGAAACAAGGAATCTTAAATTATTTTCTAAAGCGATAGAAGATATGATTGAATCAGTAGAATCAGAAACGATACAACTCGATTTTGCTTACGTAACATTTGAAAAACTGACAAAAATATAAACTTGAATCTTCTTCTTGTTTTTCTGCTTTAAATAAAAATTCGATAATTTTTAAATACTGAAATGAGTCGTGTCATACGAATTACACAATTTCAGTTTCGTTGAAATCAGTAGAATCTTGCAACGAGAATCTTATTCGACAGACGAACGTGAATGAATCGTAAAAGAAGCAAAAGAATTTGTCGAAATTAGAAAAGATGCGTAGATGCATGCTGTCTCGTGATATTCTCTTTTCTCCTAACCGTCCATTCTACTCTGTCTGTTTTTTTTTTTTTTCTTTTTTTGATAGCTCGTTCCTTTAGAAGTTAGCCGCCTCAACTATTAATATTCGCTAGATACCACGGTCGATCGACATTGGTCGATTAATTTGCAGAGAATCTTCGCGGCGAGAATCAAGTTCGATCCAACCTCTGACGTATAGTATGTCGTACGTGTGTAGACATATTCTCCGGCTGGATCACAAAGCGTCCTGGATTCCTCGGCTTCCGGTCCCTAATAGCGCAAAGCGATCTCCAGAATACCAAGCTGTACATTGCTATACACATACGCCGAGAAACTTGTCCGTAACTAGCGTGCTGGTATTAATAGCGATAGAGAAGGTTCAAGAAAATATCGACATCTTTGTTTATGAGTAACAACGAGCCGAATTATTATGATCGTTTCGAAATAATCGCTTGTTGGAACACCGATCGAGAATGAAGCTTAGAAACACAAACTTCTTTCTTACAAAGAGATAAGGGACTTGCGTTTATGGATTGTAAAAGGTATTTTATGCTTCTAACGGTGTATAAGAAATTCTGCTGCAGTTTTTTCTTCAGGCGATCGTAATAATTTGATGACCGGTAGTGAACGGTAGTTAAATTTTTTAGTCGAGTTTCATCTTCAACCTTCTGTAACGATATGTAATTAAAAAGTTGCTGATATAGGTATTTCATTTTTAATCCTTTTATAAAGTTTAATTAATTACATCCATGATGCTTTTTAAAGTTAATATCGAGGAGAAAAGTCTTTCTCGAAAGGATCGTTAAGTTTAATGTAACGAACGAATTGCTGCTTTAATAATCTCTTTGTAATTTCTAGTATATTGTTTCTTGCTATATCAGAATTATTTTGTAGAAAAGTTACAGAGGGTTCGTTTAATTTTTATTTCGTTTTAAAACGTTCCTAGAATCGTACGAAATTAGAGAGTCATGCGATCATCGTTCTCCATAGATCGATCATTATTCGTTCGATAGTCAGAAACTCTTTCTCTGTCTCTCTTTTCTTTCTTTTTTCTTTCTCCTTCTTTTTTTTTTTTTTTTTTAAACCAACTCCTTCTGTTTGTAGCAATTTGCAAGAGTAAGTAGTTTCGTTGCCACGAAATTCAGTATACTCGTCGAGCGAGGATCCATTATTCTTTGCATAATCACGTCGAATAGTTCTCGAAACAGTCTGCTCGATTACCAAGTTGATGTTACCAAGTCGACCAAGACGGGAGATTCAAACATCGCCGACGTTAGAACGTGGCGCGTTTTTTCTATTACGTTCCTTCGATTAATTTTCACTGTGTTTTTAGCTCCTTGTTGCGTGTGGTTGTCATGCGAGTGTTGTTTCACTATGCGTGTTCCTGAAAGAGCGTGACGTTTTCCAAAGCGACGATAAAAGGAAAAGAAAAGAAACAAACGCAAAGTAAGGGTGAAAGTATTGAAAAGTATGGAAACGTGTGGAGAAAGGTGACAAAGGACATTTTTTTGCATCGGCTCCCAGGAAGTCGGGACATCCTGCTGGTCGACATCGAAGAGACCATGAGAACGGGCGAAAAAACTCGCAGGTTGCCACGACCGTAGAATCCAAAACGATCGATAGATCATCGACGATGATGGATTAATCTAGAGAGAATTCTTTACTTCCCCCCTCTATCTCTTCTTTTATTCCCTCTGTCTTCCTTCTTATTTAATTCGAATAGTTTTACCCATTCAAAGGACGATGATGATATACCTTATCATTTTGACTTCCTTTCTTATTTTTTTAGTTAGTCGTTTTCTTCTGAAATTTGTTTTTATCCCTCCCCATTGTCTGGTCATAGAGTTGTATTTTGATATTTCTTCTTTTTTTTTCTTCTTCTTCTTTCGTCTGGTTTGATCGACGATCCTCGAATGTGAGACGCGCGAGGAAAGCAGGCAGATTGATCGTTTCCTTTTTTTTTTTTTTTCTTTTAGATCTATATTTTATCGGTGTCTTCGTATAATACCCCTCTGAAAGCACTTTTTAAAAATCGTTCAAGCGGCGGCACATGTTTTTGTTGAGCGTTGGATTTTGTTCGTCGTTGTTACAGATGGGCAAGCTTGGTAGCAATCCATTGGCCGGACTCGCGGCTCTTGGCCTCGGAGGCCTTGCCACACCTGCCAACACAGGTGGATTGAATCCGGCAGGTACGTTAAAAATTCCTCGTTGTTCTATTACAATACTTTGTAACACTCGTGATTATTTTTTTTTTGTAGCTTTTTTTTTGTTTCTTCAATTTATAAATGAATGTTTCAGAAGCCGAACTTTTCAACCCTCTCTTTTATTTCTCAATTTCATTACGATAAATACGATTTTCCAAAATCAAATTACTTGGTTCTACCAGTTTGTTTATCACAAGAAGATAACATAAATAATAGGACATTTTAAGTACATTAAGATACAGTGTTTGCACAGTTGTCACTTGTTTCTACCTTTTAATTTATGCGGTTGATCAATTCAGCTTCTGAACGAATACGAATCGATACGAATGCGGCTCAAATACGACTGAGAATTATTGTGTTTCGAGAATTCGATGGAATTGCTTGTGCGATGTATGAAATTTAAAAATTCGCTCGAGAGATCGCTTAAATTATTTACGTACGTAGAACGTGTTGTACGAGAATCTACAGGCTTACGCAACAAACTTTTATTTTACAAACAACAATGGTTTCGAAAATATTATAGAATGAAATCATGCTTTTGGCAGTCGCTATGCAAACCTCACCACTTTACAAACATCTTACTTCACCGCGGTAAAACGACCAGCTTCGTCCTCCAAGCCAACTCAACGCTTCCAAACAAATATGTAAAAATGTTAATTTTTATACCGTGGATTAAAATAATAAAATAGTTACGTTTAGAAGATTTAAAAACATTGTTGTTTCGCGTGCACTTTGCATACAATTATTCACCTAATTCGACAATGTATGTACATGTGGTCCATAACCACGCGTGGTAGGTTTTAAAATAGAAAGTACATAATGATTCATGTATAGTCGTAACAATTATAGTACTCCGCGTGATCGTACGACGTATGGACTTCAGTAGAAGAATTATATAAAAATTATAATAATATTATCATTATTTATTATTCCATCTATACAGCCTAGTTTTTACATTTAACAATTTCACTCGGTTAGAGAACTTGAGGTATTTGTAGCACGACAATATCTCTCAGAAGTAACACACGCTTAGACTGCAAAGTCATACTCTTCACGCATGTCTGAGATTCTGCCACTAAGAAGAAATTTCTTGGTCGTCTGTACTTTCTACACGCGCACACTAACAGGAACCTTATAACATTATAATATACTACACTTTGAACGCTGAAGCGACTCATATTACGTATTTCACATTACTTTTATCGCACAACTACGGCGAGGGCTAAATTTTTCTTATAGAAAAGAAAAGAAGAAAAGGGAGAAGGACTCTTCCAGCCTACGCGACATAGTATTTTCTTGCCAACTTGGCAAAAATGGTTCTTCCGTGATTAATCAGAAAGTGAGTTTCGCAGCGGCTCGCTATAGGAATCACGTGATAAAACCATCGACTTTGAAGACGAATATTCGCATTTCGACAAAGCTAGGCGCTTTAAAAATAGAATCGCTTAATAAATAATACACTGAGTGTCAGGTATCGTGAAGATTTCGTAGAAATTGCAAGTTGAAGTAAGAATCGTAAAAAGTCAATCTACGCTACGAATGCCTTAAATCTCAAGCCTTAAACCTTAGTCAATAAATGATGTGTACGTTGCAAATATACAAAACGTTGCTGGTTTTTTGGCAGCATTAGCGGCACTGGCTGGTAGTCAGCTACGTACCAGCAACACGAACAGGCAACAGCCAGCGGCGAACAATCAGACGCACGAGATGACCGTGCCAAACGAGCTGATCGGCTGTATCATCGGCAAGGGTGGTACCAAGATCGCTGAGATCCGTCAGATCTCCGGCGCTATGATCAGAATCAGCAACTGCGAGGAGAGGGAGGGTGGCGCCACGGATCGTACGATCACCATCACCGGAAATCCGGACGCTGTGGCACTGGCACAGTATCTCATCAGCATGAGGTGAGTACCGTGGCACTGGAGCATAGATATCACTCTGGCTTGCCTGCCATCTTGAGAAGAAAACGAAAAAAAAAAAAAAAGAAAAGGACGAAGAACGTTGGACGATCGTTATTTGATATTCATTATCTTTTATGGTTGTTCCCGATTAATCCCATAAGTAATGCAGCTTTTCCGATAGATGCATTTAGAATAATGGAATTTGTTGTGAACAAGAGGAATTTTACGAAGAATGGGTCGCTGTCGTAGAAAATTTAGCAATGTAATCAGTGACACCAGTCTATTAAGGAGCGTTTGAAGAAGTACTTTATTTTAAAACAATTTCAGACTTCTTTTACCTGTATAATTTACGCAGTGAGCTTCTACGTGTAAAGTATCTAGCATTGTGCTAATATATTCCTAAACAAAACAATCTTTATTTACGTTTATACGATTTTTGGCCCTCGATGAATCAATTGCAACAAATTCTTGCTTCCTTGTACCTACAATGTCGAAAAATCCGTATTACTCGTAGGATGTTCCAATATGAAATAGATACGTAGCATCCGATCGATCGTGCAACGTTCTCTCGACGAGATCGGTTTACTTTCTCTCGATCCAAGAGAGAGAACATTGTTTAAGAATTCTTCCATTATTCCTATCGGTACATGTCGAACTCGTCCCGGCTACGTATTGCGATATCTCGCGACACATCACCACCACCAACCCCCCACCCCCACCCCCAACGAATCTCTTTAACTTTCTGGTTTCTTTCCTTCTCTGGATCCAACGTGAAACGATCGTTGGATCGGATCTTGACTTATGTGTACATGTCGCCGGTGTAGAAATTTTTTTTTACACGATCCCCCTCGACGACGGAGAAAATGGAAGCCCAACTTCCCCGTCGACACCTCATAAAGAGAAAAAGAACAAAAGAGAAACCCTTTGATTCGCCTGTCTATTTTTTTCTTCTTTTCCTTTTTTTTTTTTTTCTCTCTTGTGTTACACTCGTTCCTTCTGTAATTACCTTTCTTAGCCTTGGTGTCTTGAAGATGATCAAGTGAGACTAAGGGAATAGTCGAATTGCCGTCATCGCGACACCTCCCATCATGTTTATTACTGTTGTTACTGTTGCCTCTGGCGGCGACGAGCTGGCTACAACGACCTTGCAAACTATCGCCATCATTGTTAGTCAACGCTAGGTTGTGGATGTTTCTGCGGATTTGTATTTTTGCGAACGCATGATTACGTAAATGGAACTTTGATGGATAGATAACTTGCTCGTCGAAAATTGCATAAAATGCGTTATGTTTCAACGTCTTCTATAGTGATTTGTAATTTAATATATATGATAATTTCGCGTTCTCCTTGGAATTTTCCATAAATGCATAAAGATCCACGATCTACCCATCTATTTACAGAGATTCTGTGTACGCTGTGTTATATTCGCGTTAAAAATCAGTACGCGCAGCACAGGTATAGGTTTGTTGCTATGGTTTTTGTCGCGTATCGTAGCTGACAGGTTATAGTCGGGAAGTGAGTCGTTTTCCCGGCACGTCGACGCCAGAAAAGTGTTACATGAAAGAGGTGGCGGTGCAGCAACGAGAGTTTTCTATGTGAGATGGATACGTTGCACGAGTGTTAAGATACGAGGTGAGCCCTCGATGTGGGGGTACGTGGTGACGTGCAACGCGTGTCGTGGACCGCCACCTCGGTCTCTCTAGCGTATACAGGTGAGATATTCTCGTAGTGAAGTAAGATTATATAGCCAGTGAAGACGACGCAGCAACCGCGAACCAAGGGATCGCCGTCAACGCGGAGACGCCGGAAGACAATATCTTCGTCTGCCACGACGGAAGAGGATCTTAATCCTTTGTTTCCAGGTCCTGCTTTCCAGGTCCAGTACCCTGAGTATCCTGCAGACACAACTCCGCTCAACATCTGTTTCCCATTTGTCGCTGGCTGTCCTTTCAAGCAAAAAAAAAAAAAAAGATTTTGAAAAAAGAAAAGAATATATATAGTATACAATCACGATGACAGATATACGACACGTAGTCGAACGATTCCAGCAATATATCGTTCCGTTTTAATTAGACGATCTTCTCCCGAAGAGTCCTGCAAAAAGCAATTATGCATCACTACAGCTCCTTTTTTTTTATTTTTTTATCTTTTTTTTTCTTCAAATACCCCAGTTCGGTTTACGACGATCCAAAGCTTCTTTTCGGTCGAACTCGCTTTTGGCGAAGGCTCGTCGTTCGTTCTTATTTGATGAACTAGTAATACGGTGTTTTAATTCGATTAGATTAATCGCTTGAATATTGATCTATAATTAAGTATATAATAAATAACGTGGTTGCAAAGACAGGTTCGAAACTTGGAAATCCAAACTGGATTTTAGAAAACTATAATTCGCTTGTTTTGATTCGATAAAGTTTCCCGTATGCTGCATTCAATTCAATTTAGATTTTGCCCTATGTCTAACGTAATATGTTCACGAGAAAACGTGTTCCTTTGAACAGAATATAGCGTTAATCATATTGGAAAATTCGATATTTATCGTAGATTATACTTTATTAATTCATTTGCTGAACTATCGTTTATTTGTTAAAATTATCAGTATTATGGATCGTTCAATTTTTGTTTCTGCAATTCGCCTTCGCCAAGAGTGTCACGCAGTCGCATCTTTATGTTCTAATTTGTACGTTTCCTCGCCGCTGATCATAGCGTTTTACCAAAAGATAACGAACGTGCACGGACGTAGATCTTACGATACTCGATATATAATATCGTGCTATGGGACTGTTATCTCTTTCCATTCTTTCCACAAATTTCAAGAAATCGAACGAAAATAAATATAGAAACGTGTACTAACGTAGTCGTCGACGAGATTCGAAACGATCGAAAACGCGTCCCCGTAGCGCATATTCAAAGGCTCTGGAAAACGAGCAATCGCCAAACCAGCCCCAGTTTTTTGCCGCATCTCGAAAATAGCACGAGTACCAAGCACGATTGTCCTGTATATCTATATATATTTAGCCGATTTGAAAACGCGAATCGTACAAACCTTCTGCACATTCTATTTCTTCCCCCTTTTTACGAATTATAATCCATATTATATTTTATTCCAGATTGTCACTCATATATATTTTTATACTACTGCATCTGAATAGCGACCGAAAAATATATTCGTCATATATCCCGATTATTACTTCTTGTAATACCCGCTCAACCACTTGGTCGTCATGATTATTACGTATCGTGTTTATCATCCCCCCCCCCCCCGAGCACAATTCCCGCGGCCAAGATCTGCACTCTGCCGCGTTCAATTCCGCTTTCCGTTCGTCCTGTATACGCGTGACGTACGAGCCAATTATCGTGGCAACGATTTCGCTGGATCAGCAAATGCAGCAACTGGTCAAACTGCTGCATAGTTCCCGTACAGATGATACCCGTAGGCGGCGGAGTGCAAGTGCTGTGCCCCGTTTAGTTTGATTTCCGCTTTTCAGTGATTCACAGAGCCATGCTACGTTCCATTCCACTTTGCTAAAGTATCCGTGATGCGATACCGTTTTGAAAGGACTCATACAAATTCGATGTCATTACATGCTGATCGATGTTCGAACGCTTGTTGCTTTTCTTTTCTCGCTCTCTCTATCTCTTTCTCTCTTTTTCTTTTTTTTATTTTTTCTTTTTATTTTTTTACAAGTATTCTCTGTATACTCGGAGGACTTCTCCTGTTTTTATGTGTCATGTGCAACGGACTATGGCTCTGTGCTGCGTCGGAAAAAAGGACGTTGCGCGTTCGTCGACTAGGGACAAGAAATTTCTTGAAAATGTCGAGGTCGAGGAATTTTACGAGATACGAAAGTGAAATTAAACTTTGAGAAATTGTTATTTTTTTGTGGTGATCGAAACGAATGCAGTCGAACGTCCTTTTCGATGGCGACAACTCCTCGCAGCGTATCCTCCGCATTGGGACGCCATTTTCGGTGCTCCTAGAGGCTGCATCGTGTACGATCGACGAAACGTGACGGCTGTATGTCGTTGGATGAAAAACGATACAGACAGATGCCGATGGTTCGTCGGTGCACGGTGTCTCGAGACCGATAAAACGCGTCCCGACGACGGAAAAGTCCCCCCCACCCCCCCACGAACAACCACGTAGCCGGTGTACGTGAGAGTATCACGCTCCATAGAACACACCTGTGGCATAACTCTCTCTTTCTGTGAAGCCTGTTGAAAACCTTGCGACTCGAAGTCTTTCTTTTCTTTCTATTCTCTTTTTTCTTTCTTTCTTTCTTTCTTTCTTTCTTTTCTCGCCTGACATACATCACACTTAGCGTCCACACCACCTTGTCACTCTTTCGATCTATTTCTGTTTAATCGATATAACAACTCTGTTCTTTTAGCGGACCCGTCTTATTATTTTCATTTTACTATATCTCACACATCGTCATGATTCACCTCTTTTCATTTCCTAGCCTCTGTTTCTCGTGTACACGTCGCTGCGACTCTTCCTTTCTGTATATTTCTTTCTTTTCATCTGATCGTTTGTCGAAACACTGTCCGACAAAAGGAAACACGTACAGTAGTGCTCGCTTAAATTCCAATAGAGTTTCGCCTAAATTCAAACGACCCAAAATCCGCTTATACTCACTCCCTGTACTGTTCGAACTGTCGAGTGTAAATTAAACCTATCGACAAACACAGCGAATAGACATAGTTGGAATAAGTGAAAATAGCGATCATATTCCTGTATATTGGAATGAAACTTTCCTATGAAATAATAAGAGTTTTGGGATTGGTATCCCATCACGTTTCTCCGAAACATTTTACTATATTCGTTCGACAGTTTCCCTACACTTGATGATCTATTTGAGTCTATCTAAACGTCCATTGGTATAAGAAAAATTATGCCCAAGAAACGTGCAGATTCACTCCACTCAATTACCGTGTCTTTTGCATTAATCTCTCGTTTGTCCCCTCGCTTGTTTTTGCTAAGTCTATTCTTTCCCTCAAACCTAAGTCTATTCAAACAAACGTAGTTTGAAGTGGAAGACATCTCGACTTCATCGAAGAAATCTCGAGTCCTCCCGTGCGAAACAAAATCGTCACCCGCATCGCGAGGTTTGCAACCTGATCCTCGATTTAATTGTAATTTAATCGAGCACCGCTGTACACGCATATATATATATATATATATAAGTATATATATATATATGTGTGTGTGTGAAACACGAAAGTAGTCACACGTAAACATAACACACGCGGCCATATACTTACATAAAACTACATAAAACTGTTTTTATACGAGAGGAACGTTCCCACCCTGACCTTTTTACATTTTGTGTCTTTTCCCCAGTGTTGAACTGCAGAAAGCTAACCTAGAGGCCCAAAATACCCAAACCCCTGGCAGCGGTACCACTCCCGGGGCATCCGGGGCCAGTGCTTCTCCCTCTACTACCACTACCACTGCCTCTCCCTTGGCCAGCGCCATTCCCTTGGCTCAGCTGCTAAGCAAGCCAGGCGCCCTCAACGCCCTATCTAGCCTCACCGCCCTCGGCGGACTCACGGAATTGCTAGGTGGCGCTGCTGGTGCGGCTGCATCCGCTCTTCCGGTCCAGACAACCGGCGTTCACCGGTCGCACAAGTTCACGCCGAGGCTACGTAGCCCTGGCGCACCCGGGCCCACCGAGAGCGGAAAATTCAAATCCGAGCGCACCAAGTACAACCCGTACTGAGCCACCGACCACGAAGAAACGAAGGAGAGACGCGAGATCAGGGAGATCGTTACACATACACGCATTACTCATCACAACGACCATTACAGCCACGATTACCACCAATATCACAACCACCACGATCATATACACACGGAACACGAGATTTACATCGGAGAAAAGTGCGTACGGACGCCAGGGTAGCGCGAGTCCTGATCAAGACTTGGCTAAGGATCGGACCAACACGATAGTTTCAGAACGGACTACCAGCGATGATAGCGATGATGATGCGTGATGCAAATTCATAGGGTAAGACGCGCGACGACCGTGCCACTTGCGTCCAACAATTCGGCATCGACCTTCGTGTTTTTCTGTCGATTTTTTTTTTTTTTATACATATTATAGTCTTCTTCTTCTTTTCTTTTCCTTTTTCCATCCTTTTTCTTTTTTTTTTTTTTTTTTTTTTGTATACGATATAGAATGTACCGATCAATTTGTATTTCTATTTTTTGAAAGGGAAGGTTGAGAGATGGTTTAAAGGCGAGATCCGACGCTAAGTCTTCGGGCCTTCACATTAAGCGCGACGCGACCTCCGAATCTGACTTACTTTTAAACTTACCGTTTCACTTGCTCCGCGAAATGCGCGATTTTAACACGCTTTCCTATGCCCATTTCGTATACATGTTCTGTTTTATTGGATAACGGTATTTGATTTTCAAAAAATCATAATACATCGTATAACATACGGTGATGTCGAGTTGACGTCGACTCGGAGGACGCGACCGCTTGTGCACCGTCGCGAAACAGCCTTTTTTATATATATATATGTATACATATATATAACATAATTACGATGAATTATATTAATTGATTAATGTCGGAGGCATAAAAGGCTCTTCTTAATAGCATTAGGCGATTCTGATGTAATTTTTTCTTGTAGCTGTATAGCCCGACCACTTTTCAATTTTGAGAGACAGAGAGAGAGAGAGAGAGAGAGAGCGAAATATGTCGTGCGTGTCGGAATTTTTAGTAGAGAAAGAAAATAAATAATGGAACAAAAAAGAGGTTGAGAACGACGTGTGCGACATTTATTAGATATTACTATGATTTCTTTTTTCTTCCTTTCTTTTATTTCTTTTTTTTCGATTATGTCTTTTACATCATTTACACGAGAGAATGTAACTACATGAGAGAAGAGTGTGAGAGAGTTGAATGAGAGGAAATGAAAAATGAGAAAAAGCGAAGCGTAATGGCGTGTTCAGATACGCATTGTGTCCGTAATCATGTAACCGTGCACTGAAATCAACGCCGGACACTTCATCCGGAAATAGAATATGGTCTATCGCGACAGTGCGAGAGAAAGAGAAGAAGTTAAAAAAAAAAGAAGAAAAGAACAAAATGAGAGAATAATGACAAGAGAGCTTATTCGGTACCTCGACATGAGGTTTAAACGCCGCTTCTTCGAACGATTGCAGTGAGCATAGACATATTGTACTCGCTAAAAGCGAAAGAGACAGAGAGAAAGAAATAAAATATACGCAAGGTAATCAATCGATTTACAATAGTGGTCGTTTTATTGTAACGATAACGATGATAATTATATACGAATAAAGCAAAAACGTAATCATATTCACGAGGAACACGCTCCATTTATATATGTATAGATATAGATATATATATATATATTATTATTAACATATGTATGTATATATAAATAATATATATATATATATATACATATACACGTACATATTGATATACGGAAGATAGAGAAGAAAGTAATGATTCCCTCAGCGAGTTCAGATTAATTAGCGTTAATTAACATTTTAGGTACGTATACACAATCTGTTCACACTTACACCACTGACATACACAGACACGCATACACAGAAACATAAGGATGAAAAATAGATGAAAAAGATCGTGTTTTATCGAAGAGAAAAGTCGCATTCGCCGCGGATCGATCAGTCTTTTCTTCTGGCTCGTCCCTCAAGAATGTAAAATGTAGAACGAAGATATAGCGACGAACGAAGGATGATATTTCAATAAAATATGAGTCGATCAAGATGGGAATATGAATCGAGTCGATCAATTTTGTTAGGTTGATAAGGGGGGATCGAAAAAGAAGTAAAGACACGGTGAATGGACGTCGATTTTTAATGACGATCAGCTGCGTACGAGCTCCCAGATCAATGTTTGTGTGCTCAATTTCTAGTTCGTAGCGAGAGAAAGAGGAAGAGAGAGAGAGAGAAAATACGTTGCATAGATCAAGCGGATGTAGATTTACGATCGACGAGTCGTAGAACGCTCGTGCACCGATTTTTGCCGCGATGTCGTGGTCACGATAGATCGGATTCTTTGTTCCTTACGATCGTTTGAAGTTCCGTGCTACGATTTTGCCAGCTTTTTTATAATTTTTTATTTCTCGGTTTATTGGATTTGTGAAGCTTCGTTTATTTTCATTCATTTATATAATTAACCCTTAAAAGCTACCATTGAAGGTGACGCCGTCATATACAGAATGTTATTTTACAAAACGATTATTATGCAATTATTTTAGTTTAGAAATCGATAAAGTCAAGCGTTGTAAATGTTTTATTATTACTCGTTATTGAGAGAAGAGATATCGAACGAAATTATTGAATCGAATAAATCGTGAACACGATCGCGCATCTCGTAGTATAATAAACGATACTTCATATTGCGTTTGACATTCTGTACACCCATATGTAGTCTTGTCCCATATTACGTACATATATTTGGTTCTCTCTTGGAGACAATAATGATTTCTCACGTTGGCGGCGATTTCCGTGAAAAATCGACCAGACGAAGATTCTGCAAGTGAGAAAAAGTGAGAAAGAGTGCGTGTGATAGGGTAGAGTGAAAGAGACACTAGCGTGAACGAGAGAAAAATAATACGATGAAACTAAAGCGATCTTTTTCTTTTTCTTTCTCATCGTTAAGACGAGAAGGGAGGTTTGACGAAATATATCAAGATTCAAAGAGTATACACACACAGGATTTTGTAGGTAATCTTAGTCTTCAACTGTATATTGGTCTCTTATAAACGATGTCGCAGAGCTTGTGTGCTTAACAAGACATTAGCTACCCTGTATCTCACCTTGTTAAATAAAGCTAGGCGTGTTTAATACAAAAAAAAAAGAGATGAAATACTTTGTGAAAAATGAGCAATTTCGACGAGAATTGAACACACGAGAAAAAGAGATAATCAAATATCTCGGTATTCCTTAGAACGAGGTCTCGCAATGCACTATAGTTATTTTTAAACAGTTTGTCTTGGAATAATAATAAATCATTATCTTGTTGAATAATACTATATAGTAGCGGCGGCAAGTAACAATTATTATTGTATTATTAAAACGCTACTATTAGTCTTGTCACAATGAATTCTCTGTATTGAATATTCCTCTTTCGAATTGTTGATTCTCAGAAAATGAGAAAAATGTGACACAGGTATGGTTAGCTGTAAATATCGCGCTGTTCTGCGCGAGTTCTACCGTTATTTATACGTTCCCATCGATCCAGACTCCCTGGAAGAAACTAATTCTGTAGTACTTTGCGCGACCACGTTTCTGGCTTCTGCTGTACTTTTATTGTTGCTACCTCCTTTTAGAAACCGGCCTCGTGTTTCGTGGAACGAGCGCCTCTGATCCGCGTCAAATCGAACGACGTGAAAACGAAAGAGAGTCGAATTTTAGAACGAGCGACAGCGGATTTTTCATTGAAAAAAGAAAATAGATATAAAAAATGAATTTGTAATCGTAGCTTCTTTTTTTTGGATATTCTTGTTACGTTGATCCGTATGCAAAAGATGATGTATGAATATATGCAGATATGTTAGAGAATTGATATTTTAATCCTTTGATATATTTGAGTATTTTTGATTATTCTTAATGGTGAAGCATATAACAGTTTAATTTTGTGAACTGTGCGTCGTTAATGATGAACGTGAGATATATGAATATTGTTGGAGATTTAGTTGGAAAAAAGATGGAATAGGAGGACCAGAAATATCTTTGATGTGTCATTGATGATCCACAATTTTCTATCAAAACTTCACGTATAAACATAGAGTGAAATTTAAAGGTAAAGAAAGCAACGTATTATCAAACCAATGCCAGTCGTTTGCACTGTTCAATTATCCTCGGTTCGTAGATCAATTCAACTTGTAACAATCATCGAACGAAAGCTGAGAAATATTCCACCAGAGTCGCTCTGCCTCGTATGAAAAACGTCTCTCAAATTCGTTTCTCATTCGTCGATTTGGTCTGGATCCAATCCTCGAAGGATCAAGGAGAGTAGCATAAAACAATCGATGGGAAAATATCACGGTCGACCATCGATATTTTGCCTATATTTTCATTTTTTTTTTTCTTTTTCTTTTTTACTGCAATCACGAAACGACGATTAAAAGAGAAAAATGTTTAAGATTGTCGCGTGCCTCGTTCACGCAAATCTTCTGCTCGCAATCGATATAGATTGCAACCTATTGCCGCGTACAGCATACAAATCTCTATGTATAGCAAACACGATACGCAGAGTGTACATGCATTATGTTATGTGTACATACGTGCATATATATATATTTCGAGAAAAAAAGAAAAAAAAAAAAAGATACGTACCAAGAGTGGAGAGACTCGTACAGAAAGAGGTGTAGAGAAAAAGGGAGAGAGAGAGAGAGAGAAGATGTATCCATCCAAACAACTTGACCCAGGCTCCTGCCCGTTTTTGGTAAGCACCATCCGCTCCTTTGTAGTCCCGTTAATCGACACATACTCTTCTTCCCAATTTTTACGAACCGTATTTTCGGCAACTAGCGATCTTATTCTTATTACTCTATTCGTTTCTTTGTTACTTCTTTCTTTATATATATTTTTTTTATCCATTAATTAGCCGGCTCTCTCGAATACCCGTTTCAAATATTTAACGTTCCGTTGTTTTTTTTTTTTTCTTCGCCTTTGTATCTAGTTTCCATGTTTTCACATTTTTCTTTGATTTTTTTCATTTTTTGTAATCTAACTTTTTATCGTGAAACAGACGATGATCGCGACCAACGGAGTTGCCAACCAGAACCGATTTTACCAACCAGATCATCCGAACCCCTCCGGGAATCATTCTACGCGAATGATTACTATCAATTCGATGTACACCCTTTCATGCATGTTTCCGTTCGAACATTTTTTTGAGAACTGTACATTGCATTTGAAACCGCGTTAACTGCGCTGTTATTGATACGCGGCGTTTGTGTGATCTCCCTCTCTATCCTTCTTTTTTTATTTTTTATTTTTTTAATTTTTTTTTTTTGGATTTTAATGACGGTTCACGGAAGGTGTTCGTGGAGACTGTGCATGTCGAGAGGGTGTAATCGAGAGCAATCTGTACCTCGATGTTCAAGGATCTTCTTCCGTAGATCTGTCGCATGTTACCTGAGGAGCGACGGAGACGACGAAGCGCACTCGTTTGCAACCTTTGGAAAAATATAAAAATTTCGTTTGAAAGATATTTCTGCTGTATGAAAGGAAATCGGGATTTTTTAAATTGAACTTAGATTATTATTTAAATTTCTGAAGGTTCGAGTTTTGTATTTTCGTTTGTGTGTTGATTCCTTGCAATAGTATTTTTTTTTCCCTCTTTTTGTTTTTGCAACAAATATTTTCGAGTGTACAGTGTAATTATTCTGCGAAATATTAAAGACAGAGAAACATTAATTGATTTGGAGGGAATAGCTACTTCTCGTAGATGATTATTTTTACACATTTCGAGATATATTAAACAAGATAAACAGCATGCAATCGCCGGGGAAATATTTTCCACGGATATTAACAAGTTCGAAAATTTAAGTTAAATATAGGATCGTCTATTGATTTAATTATTTCACTGGTTTCGATTGCGAGTGGTGAATATGCTTGTTGATTGCTTTTCGCTGTTTGTGTAAGTATCGATTTTGTTTGATATATCCTGGAAAAACGAAAGAAAAAAGTTAAAAAATATAATGGAACACAATTGTTTTTCTCAATATGTACGTCGATATTTAAATATCTAAAATTCCATCAGACATAATCCTTGACTCAGTTGCACATAATAATTCATCGGAACATAGCAGAAAGTATAAAAAGGAGTTAGGGAATGGAAACTTAATAGAATCTGAAACAGTGGGATTCGTAGAAAATTTCTTGAAAATGCACATTTCTTCGCACGATGTCTGTTGTCTTTTATAGTACATTGTATGACATAATGTTGTGTCTTATACGATGAAATTGAAACGAATCTGAGTGTTTTATAAAACGTTCGATATATAAACCAATTTGTTGTATTTCTGCTCCAAATCAATCTTTTTCGAAGCTAATCACACGTGTGCACTCGATCAAGACATTTAATTAAATTCCTTACTAAGCTGATGTAACGTATATTACTTGCTGCTATCGAACAACTCGCGAACTACCCTTTCGTCAGCTCTTCGATGTTAAAGCTATTCGAAACAAAAAAAAATCGGTGAAAGTGCCGGACATTAACAAGAAACCTTCGGGTTAAGTAAATCTTGTAACTTATTTCTATCTACGTTTCTACTCTGTCGTCGAGAAACGTTCCTCGAAAACGATCCGGCAAGAGGAACCTAGCAAACGAGAGCGTTTGGTCGTGTCGACGGTCGGCTCGCGTGTATCGAGCCAGGGAATCGGCGCTGCTTCGCAAAGATCATATCCGGTCTGACAGACACGGCCAATTCTGTTTCAGGATATCACAGGAAACGACGGGACTGTCGATACCCGCGTACCACTTCATCCCGCCGGACCACATCGTTAAGTCGCCGATCCACTAAAAGTGGTGAGACACATACGTATGTCGTTGTCGTCGTCGAAAGGACGCGGGGCGTCACGACGCACTCGAAGCTGTCAATGGCATCTGGGGCTGGGCCACGCACTGTGTTCAACCAGCTTGCTAATCGACACACATTTTTAACACTCGTATTACACCCACGCATACATGACACATATACACGATTATAAAGCACACACTTGTTCGAAAGAGGAACAAGAGCACACACGATACTACACAAATACACACACAGACACACGGTGAGCAAAAGGTGAACAACAAAAATGGAGCACATCGTCAGGATAGGAAAAAGAAAAGGGAGACTTGCATACACGTACACGCATACACATATAAATATTTATATAAACGTATACATATAGGTATACGTTATAAAAGCGATAAAAAGCAGAGAGTGGTAGGCGTGGGATACACGTCACGAGAGATTAGATACACGTTGTATGCATAAACACGTATACACACAGAGGTATAGAGACATATATATATATATATATACACACACACACACATACACTGACACATACATATATACACGTCGTACATGCATACGTGAGAATATTGTGCGCGCGCTCTCGACAAGAGAATCACAGAGGTGTACATAAGTGGCGAGAACGCAGAGAGAAAAGGGATTAAATCGAGCACGCGCTTAATAATAATGGTATATAAAAAGAACAAAAAAAAAATGAAGAAAAAAAAAATAAGAAGTATAATACATGCAAGTAGAGACGATGAAGGCACGCACGCGCGTACACGGTTATATGATATATATAAATATATATATATATATACTCGAGTGTACAAAACTGTACAAAAAGATATTTAAACGAACAAATGAAACAAAAGAAGCATACAAACAAACTGAAAAAAAAAGAAACAAATAATAACGATGCACGCCGCAGCCCGTCACACACACACGGTGGCTGCTGCCGATTGGTAAAGGGAACAAGCCAAAGATATGTTAGTTTTCATTTTTATATTTAAAAAAACGAGAGAAAAAAAAACAAAACGAGAATAGACGAGAGAGAGAGAGGCGGGAGAGAAATACTACGGCGGCCGAAAATCTCGGATCATCGGCATCTCGATGATTGGATCTTTGTTTCCGTAGGTGTCAGTTGTATAGTAAAAATATTGCTACCTTCGATCGGAGAAGGTAAAAAACGTGCAATTTTGTATTGATACAGCACCAACTTAATTTCTGTTCGAAGTTGTGTCGATGTTACGTTCAATTATACAAATTTCTACGACAACTGTACGAACGATGTTACGTTGCGCTTCCAACTAATTTTATTGAAATTCGTAATTGAACCCAGAATGCATTAATCTTTAAAACGATACTTGATAATATAAATTATCTTCCAACTATTGTTTCAATTCTTCCATTGTTTGTAATTCTTAGAAGATTGTTAAATAAGGATTTAACAACGTAATTAAAATATAAAATTTCAGCATTCTAGGCGAAATTAGAACGTAGAAGCTAGAAAATATTCTAGGCAATTTCGAACAAAAATTGGGTCTCCTTGGTTGGTATCGTGCGATATAACGTTGCACAATTCGTAGCACCAATTGTGGAACCAAAGGTCCGATAGCAGAAGGGGTAGTCTAATATTTTCGGTCAGCATAGTACGAGAGAATTATTATTATAATTATTATTAATCATGAATGTGTGAAGCAAAGACGCTGAATAACTATATAATATTATTAGGCCGGTTGTTAGCGTTTTTTCTATATTGCTGGCTATTCTAAGGAATGGAGACTGATGGGTTTCTTTTCACCCATTTAGCTAATTTAAAACGTGAAATCATCCCCGAACGGGATCACCAACTCTCTTTGGACAATTTCTTCGATATCTCATTTCTAGAGATTTATTATTTTCAAATTAATCTTGTTTAAGATTAGAACCATTGAAATCTCTAGTACGAAGATATCCAACAGGAATACTCATCTTAGATTCTCAATCTAACAAAGTCTTCTTTGTCACTGATATCTTCATTTTTTCGGACGAACAAATCTCTCGCTAAATCTTTTTGTTCATAAGTGTCGATTAATCAATAGATTTCGTTAAAGACATATTGGTTTCGAGCGAATATTCAGAATATTCGTGGAGAGTAAGAAAATAATTGTTTAACAATTATATTTCCCAACTACAGATACCAGACAAAGGAAATAACTTTCAGTTTTTATCAATCTCCTTTTAATAATTCAACTTTTTATAAATTGCAATTTATTTCCCCTCTTAAAATATAGGTAACTTGACGTTTCTTTTCTTTTATTCTTTTTTTTCTTTTTTTTTTCCTGATCCTTCTTGGCTGGCGAATTTTATTTGTAAAGATGTACTGGACAAGATCGCTCTCCAGTAGAATCGAACGATCGTAATTAGACAGAGGAACTGCAGTAGAATCGGACGATCGTAATCGAACAAAGAAGCTACCACTCGGAATTTCTGCAAGGCTTTGAATTTATCATCGCACGATTCTCAATTGTTATTTTCTATGGCAATGGATCCTGTTGTTTTTCTCTGTCGATACAGACGAAGCAAGAAGGATCTCCGACTTGATAATTGATTAATTTCTCAGTAGATTCTCTTTTCCCCTTTCGATGAGGTCAACCATTCTTCAGGAGATTAAGTTCATCGATATATCAGAGTTCTTCGCCTCCTTCAGGTCTTAATGAAAATTTAAGAGAAAAGAAAGAGATATAAAATCGTTATTGAACAGCAATTTCGTTACGTTCGGTTTAAGTAAATAATATTAATTTGTCAAACGGAGCTCTGATCGGTGTAGAAGCGAGGCACCGCAGATTACTCGGTTTTTAATTGTTATCGTTGTTACACGTTACGATGTAACTTTTATTTTGCCGTCATCGCCATCCGTGACGATACTTTTTTCAAGATTTCATTGCTTAGAAAAGAGGACGTCAGAAATTCTTAAGGGAATTTTTAAACAATTCGAAATCCGTCAAATTAATGTAGCAAATACGATTGTTTTATGAGAAATATTACTGTGTTCGCGATATTGTTGTTACTTTTACTAATTTATTAGTAGTCGTCATTAACAGAGATTTATATGGATAAATGTTGCATTGTTAATATTCTGTTTATTTTTGTTACGAAAATATTTTGTTTCTCTTATTGTTAAATTCCAGTGTTTTTAACGCGGAGCTTCAAATCATTGACGTACTATCAGATCGTACTGTTAGCGATATTATTTGAAAAAATGAGAACTATTGAATAGTTATTTGGCGATAACAAACATGAAAAACTCTTCGCAATGGTTTTATCGCCAAGTGGAGTGATAAATTAAATGTTTCATATTAAATGGAAGAGTATAATTTTTAAGTAGATTCTTTAATTACGTTATGTCGTACTTTTTTCGCCATAATCTCAAACAATTGTAGATACATTTTGAACATTATTTCTCTATCTATATGGAATATGTATGTCGTTCACGGAGGCATGATGTATTTGTTTTATAGTTCAATACTCAGAATTTTTCTAATCTCCAAGTGCGACATTCGACTTCTGTACGAACGACGAAAAGGGGAGAAGTTATATTCTTATTTCCTTTCTTTCGTCTCGAAAAGTGACCAGTACCGTAGCTGGATGTCACGTCGAGTTCCTCTTTAAGAAACCTTGAAGCTTTCCTCGAAGCTTGGAACCGATGTCGAATCCAGTGTGACGGATCTTCAAAAAGAAAAAACAGAAAAAGATAAAAACACGCGTTCCAATCATCGTACCGAGAAAACTGGCGACGAAATTTTCAAAAAAAAAAAAAAAAAAAGAAAAAGAATAAAAAAATGAAGGAAAATGCGTCGATATATCAGGATCGTTTATTAGAACGATCGAATCGACGGTGGTGCGCACTTCCGTTGAAGGAACAAAAATGAAATTATTACGTGGAGTATAAATAACGATATATTATATATATACATATAATATATATATATTTATTATACGATAAAAGAGGAAATGAAAAAAATAATAAACAGAATTAGAGGGGATAAAGTAGCGATGAAAAGGTGTGCGAGCTGAAAGCGTAGCTTCGATCAGGAGGCGTCTCCTTGTTCACCCTCTTCTTCATCTCTTCGCCCGCTATTCGCGCTGTTCTTCCATCATGTTGTTAGGTCTCCTTTTCTCCAGGCTTCCTCCGTGGAACCAGCTCCACTATCCGTAACTAAATCGCGCTTCTACAATTGAAAAGATTGAACGATAATCTATGAAAATGTCGATTTTCGCTTAACTAAAGTATCCATTGTTTCAATGGAAAACGATTTGACTTTCACGCTGAATAATTTTAACCCTTGGGGCTGCCGCAAAGTAGATCTAACATCCTAGGTATCGACCTTAAATTTGAAGATATTTTTTGTTTATAATTTTTAATATCGTTCGTACGTCAGTAATATCGGCTGTCTTTAATCCTTTAATTTTTTGATATTTAAATTTTATTTCGCTGTTTAGACGAACAAAATCTCGACTTGCGAAGGTTCGTCGTTTATCGTTCAAACTTCTCAATTCGCTTCGGCGACAGCTGGCGAACAAAATCGGACGTTTCTCGATTATTCTCTGTGTGTGTGTATTCGTTGCAGGGTAAATTCAGTGTCTTGTAAAGTCGGCGAGCTATGAGAATGGGAATGAGATATGAAAGGCAAGGAATGGAAAATTGATAGTAAAACTCGCCGTCTTCTTGGTCTTTATCTTGGTTGTCGTTCGCATATATATCCAGGGTGATGTTAGCTCTCGAGACGTGCAATATGTTTTAACATACGGTGCACGTACATAGGACACACGCATGCATATATAATACAAACGTGTCGTTTCGTTCGGTGTCCATTCTTTACACGATTATTTGTAACGATGCGTGCATTCGAAGTGACGTCGTCGAACGATCTACGCGCTATTTCTCTGGTAATGATAATAGCCATGTCTTAAATCGACAGAGCGTAAGAATTATATCATGAATGATTGAATTGTCGGAATAACGACTTAATAAATTTTGTGGAAATAATGAAACATGAATAATTGATGTCGTCACAGTATCTGTAAGCATTTACGTCAACCGATACGTACAATGATTTCTGATCTTGCTGTTATATCAGCCTCTTATGAGGGTATTAGTAATTGTGTATTTAAATTCTGCTGCGTAAAAATAACGGGTTTGCTTGATAAAACAAATGGCATTCGACAAGTACATTGTAGTAACTGCAATTTGTCTGATTATCTCGCTCGATGGAAAATTGTAAAATTTATAATATCAAGCTTTGTAATCTACAACCTGTGGCTTATCAATTTGCTGATATTATTATCAGTTATTGTGCAAGAGAACCAGAGATAAATATTTCTGTGTCTTTCGGTCGGGTCGTTCGACGAAATCCTCAGCGAAATTTTTCATAGGATCGTCAATGAAATCGATGAAATCCGACAAAATTTTCGATGAGATCGATGAATTCCGACAAAATTTTCAATGAAATCGATGGAATCTTCCAATGTGTGCCAAAGATTCGCGATCCGTACGAAATCATCGAGGAAGCTCGTCGTTGTTCTCGTTTGCAGCCGAACAAGATTTGCGCGCTCCGCCTCCCGCGGATACTTCAATGTTCTTCCTCGCCCTCTTGGCGTGTTTCCCTCACGAAATTCTCAATATTTTTTAGACGATTGTTCTTTCAAATCGCGTGCGTCGTTCGCGCTAGCTGTCTCTTGTTAATTTGTCGACCGAGAAGATGATCGTTGGCCGTGTTGCCGCGAGAAACTTCACCGTTTCTGACAAAAAGAATTTCCTATTTGCCATCGCGTTTTCCTTTCTTCGTTTAAATGTCGAGGACGCGAGAAACGTGTGCAATACGGCGTCGCATAGCTTTACAGCGCTTGAAAGACTTTTTTTAGCTTATTTTCTTTTTTAGATCGAAAGATTTTTTTAACTTGTTTTTTTTTTTTTTTAGATCGAAAGATTTTTTTCTAGCTGGTAGCATTTCGATCGCTCAAAATTTGTATCTAGTGTTTCGTGATTTGATCTTGTAAATATTTATTGTTCGTGTCGTTGTATATATATTTATCGATTTACTCATTTCGTTCTTCTTGTTCATTAGAATGATACGTCATTTCATCGACTCGTTAATCGGATAAATGTTCGCGTCTCTATTTATTGTGTAATTTTATTCGTTCTATTCTCATTGTCCTTTCTTTTCTTCCCCCCCCCCCTCATGACTACTGTCTTCAACCCTTCGCGTGACCAGCACGTGACAGTGAAACGTGCAAAGAGAATACAAATTAGCGCGTTAGAACGAAATCCGTTAGCTCTTTCTTATATCGTAAATTAAGAAACGATTAACTTATTATTAAGCGGTTAACATATTATTTATAACATTGACATGGTTGCGACAGCGAAAAAACGATATTCGATCGCGCATCGGCGTTCTCGACGAAGCATTTCTCTCTTCTCTCACTACGATCACGAGAGACTGCGTATGTTTTATCCATTCGTTAGGTAAAATACGTAAAAGCACATAAAAATATAGAAAATACCGAAAGTAAGATCACGATATCCGGAGAGTGAAAGAATTTGCATTATTCTGAATTTGATGGATTCGAATAAGCATCCACAGTCTGATAACAATAATCACTCGCACACATGTACACACTGAGGCCGCGACCAGGCAAAAAAAGAAGGAAAAGAGCAACGGAAGAGAGAACAAAGTAAAAAGAAAAAAAAAGAAAGAAAATACAATAGCGACTTGCATCCTCCTCTGTATCTTCTCGTTGTCCTCTTCGTCTTCGCGATTCCGCGTGATTCTCTTCGCGTCCCGTTTCCTCGTCCACAACCCCTTTTTCGCCCTCTATCGTCGAACGTACGATAACGACGTACCGTGAAACGTTCAAAAGAGAAATCCACGAAGAAATACGCGAAAAAACATTGGTGAGAAAATGGTGGGAAAAACTAGGGGCAAAGGTAAATAAACTGTCGACATAGTTTGACGACCAGAAGGCAGCCTGTGCTGAATTAAAAGCAGAGATTCGGGACGAGGAGTCGTCAGATGAGAAATGTAAAGCAGGTTTCTGTAGCGGACAACTCGAGTAATAAACACGCGAATATTATATATGAATATATATATAGTATATCGAGACGAACAAAAGCTGAAGTAAAAAGAGAAAAAAAGTTGGCGGCAGACGCTGTATGATTGTGTATATCAACAATAAATAATTGCTGTGATTAGAATCGATTATATTAGTAAGTAGTTAAGGACAATTTTTAAGGCACAGAGGTCGCAAAGAGAAGAACAAAAATGCAGGAAAAAGAAAACTGAATAAGAAGAGTGGTAGAGTGGGCGAATGGTTATTATACGATCATATCGTTCGTATTCGACGATGTCGCGTGAGTGTGCGTGTTCTCGCGAGTGTTGTGTGTAAATGAGAGTCAAACAGAGTCTACGATGGAAGAATGAAAAATGCGAGGAAACAGTAATCGATTGGCTTGAATAGAAAGATCGCGCGCTAGAGTGATTGAAATGGGGGGAGGGGGGGGGGGGAGGGAATGGAAAGAAAAAGGAAAATGATAAAAATCGCTAGAGAGGGTGGTATGTTTTCTTTTTTTTTTTCTTCCTCCTTCTTCGAAGGATCAAGTACGTGCGCGCGTGCGTGTAATCCTCCTCGATCACGATGATCCACGCGTTTCGAGGATCTATAGATCGGTGAACGCGGTGTCGTGTTTTGGAGGAAAGGACTAAGTAAGAGGCGATTGCCGCGCGCGTTTACGTAGAGAACTGCGTGTACACAGGCATACTGTGATCTTTTCACTCGACTCATCCTTTTAAATTCGATCCGACGATATCTTGTAATATCTTCGTTTATAATTTTTATCATATGCCTTGCACCGATGAAATACCATTTCGATGAAACGAGCGTCAAGATTTCGCATTAATTAGAAATTTGTAACCTTACGTATCTTCCTTGTTATGTAATAAAGGTTTCTGTAGTTTTACATAAATATTACATAGATACATTTAATAAGCTTCTTGGTAGTGCGATGCGCAAGCTAACGCTTTATTCGACGCTCGCAAGGGAGCATTGGGAAGTCTATTAGGAAACTTAATCGAGATTAATTAAAATTTTCACTCGATAAATAGAAATTAGTGCTTCTAAAACGTTACAATTGAGATTAATTTTAATATGCTATCGGCGATTGTGTGTGTCCTCTTTTAGTTAGGTGTTTTTACTTAGAAGGCTGTGAGGAAAAAGGATTTATTCGAAATGTATGAATTTTTAATGTACATTACTTAACTTTTATATATGGTATATCGTAAATATGCTCAATGTAAAGTAATATCACGCATTCGCTATATTTTAATATTCTTTGTACATGTCAGTTTTATAGCGTATTTTGGATCACCTTTGAGAGTTCCAACTATTTTCTACAAGATATTTTCCGTTTATAATAATCACACTGACGAAACGATTAATTTACATCTTTCAACCGAAATTCCAAACAGTGTCCGATCGGAAAGAAACGCAGAAACTAAATTCTACAGTTGGTAATTTTATCAAAAATTAAACAGTACCTTGCATGGAACGAGTCGAGTGAAAAGAGCAGCCCCGTGGCGATCAGAACGGGCGAGCGAGAGCTGTTTGTGTTCCAAACTGTCCCAATGATTTCGGATAGTCGATACTTTGAAGAACGATGATCACAGTTTCGATACTTCGTCGTTTCTTCTTAATCTCTCGTCGTATATTCTTTGATGGACGAAGTATCGTTCACGGTCTATCGAGCTTCGCCCGAACCAAAAAACCAAAAAAAGAAGAAAAAAAACATAAAAAAAGAAGAAGAAGAAATCTCATTTCACCAAACTCCGTTGATGGTTTCCCAACTCGATCACTTACGAACGTCAAAGAGAGAATCATGTTTCCCCGTGTCATAATTTCTTTGCACGAATTAGGAACCATCATCGAGGCTGATATACTTGAAAAGCATATCCGGTGACACATATGACTAGGCTACGAACTAATTAATCTCTCTTCTGCTCCGATAACAAGCAAACTCGTGTATTTATTCGACGTGTGAATCGTCGAACGGAAAGTCTGTAGACTAATCGTACTAATTATTCGGGGCGTCTCTATCTCGTAGCGTATACCTTCGAGTCAAACTAGTTTCGTAGCGTCTAGTAGCCGTTAAGAATATCGTCTATCGTAACTCGTAAACTTCTTGATCCACGGTGAAGAGGAGCCGCGTTTCTAGAGGGATCGATCGAACGAACAAACACCGGAAAGGTGTCTTTTTGGTTGACCATTCTTGAGTCGCCAATGATGGCTCGTCTAGAAATGGCTATCGTAGAACGAAAAGCGCAGAGAAGGAAGAAAGGAAAGAAAAATCATGGCACTCGGAGTAAATTGTACCTCTATAGAGAATCTCACAAACTCTTTCGATATATCGATACCGATATATCGACGATATTTGTTTATAGATTATAGCAGAATTCCCGAGTTTCCATCAATCGGAATCTTTACGAACCAGCGTCTACGTTGCGCTTTCGTTGCCGTATTAACGTGGAAAAATCAATTCCGTTTGAAAAATCTGCAGAGAACACGGCTAGCGCCAACTACACTTTGCCTCGAATAAACCTTCGAAAACGAAAGATTTCTTCGAGTCGTTGGAAAAACCGTGATCTCGATCGTTTGAAACTCGTGAATTTTCCAATGATCTGTAGCTGCGGAAAAAAAAGAATCGGACCATCTCGGCGTAGCTTCTCGCTGTATGAACCAACCAAGAACAATCAGACGATCGTCGAATGGTCTTTGTTTCGGTGCAGAACGAATCGTTGCACCTTCAACCACTTCCCGCCCCCCTTTTTCACGTCGGAATATTCGTACGCACGCGTGTACGCGTGATTTCCAGCTGAAATCGTGCGCCAAGTTGCGAGCAGCTTGTTGTGCAGGGGGGAACAGATATATCGCGTGTCGGTCGTTTTGTTTCTCAGAGAACAGAGAATTTTTTCGTGTATATGGAGAATATTAATCGTAGATTCGATCCCTTGATATTAGTCCTCCCTATTCGTCTCGTCATTTGCCCTCGAATGAAATTTATTCGAAGAAAAGCGAGGACGTTGCGCGCGTCAAATTCGATAGGAACGCGTTCGTAACGTTGTGGCGTAGAGCAATCTGTTAGTGCAGGGGCCTTATCCTTACTGCGCGGGCACTGACCGGAAATCGTCGTTGGACCACGCGACGCCATTGCCTTTCAATCTCGAGCTGTTGAACATGTTTGCGCCGCTCATCGAATCCTTATTGTTCGTAACAGAGAGATCATTTTTCGTACGAAATTATGTTGTACGTATTTCTACGTCGTGGAATTTTACGATGAAATTGGAAATTTTGCAGTTTAGAAACACGCGCTTGACATTAATTTTATCCGTTGCCTGTGTGGATTATTTTCGAGATTTCGTGAATATTTGTTAACATTTGTCTCGTGTTTCAGTCGACGCTGAATGCACGTAAAAGCATAGACCGAGACAAGAGACTTAGAGAGCGGGCGTGTTAACGAGAACTTGGTTTCAAAGCGAAATTTCTCCCCGAGCTGGCGTATCTTCTGCGACGTACGCTGTTTGAAAGAATCGGAGGATCGGATTTGCGAATCTCGATGTTTGCAAAAAGCGTGAAAATAATTAGCAATGATTGGAGTAACAAATTTGTGCGGAGTATAGAAATATTTTCGATAGAGTTTTCGAAAGAGGGTAAGCTGATAAGAAGATAGAATTAAAAATTGCGTTGTATTTGGATTTTTGTAGTTTTTGTAGCATAATTACCGTAAGGTTGCTTTGTATTAGAAATTTTGGTAGATGAAGACGAAAATAATCGAAGAATGATAATAATTTGGAGAGTACTTTGCGAAAAATGTAGTTACACTTCGTACGATAAAAAATCGGACAAAAACGAAGAACAGGGTTATTGTGACTAAGAAAAACCACAATAAATCGTTCGAATAGTAGTAGAACAAATATGCGATATTTTTTACTCGACGATCGAACTTTCCACTTTGCGCGATTCTCAATGATCGTGTGTTCCATTGATTCGTTATTTTTTTAAATATAACAAAGATTACCGCGTGAAGGTATTTCAAAAACGCTCAAACCGATCAAGAGCTGACGCCTTGATACAACCAGACAGTATTATCGGATCTTTTCGTGTCCTTACCTAAGGACAAGTTAGGCGACTAATATACATTATAGAGTAAGCATAGAGTCGATACTTTTTGATACTTTAATCCCACATATCACGAAACGTAAGAGAAAGACTATCGGGTTTGCTCAATCTTAACTAGAGGTACATTCAATCATTTCTAGAAGTAAAACAAGCTATTTCTTTCGGAATTGAGTATTATTTTTCGAACGATCCTCTGACCGTTTGAAAATTCGGTCCATCGTGGAATGTAATAATCGTAGCAACGGTGGAAAAACAAATCAGGTTACTAGAATCAGAAACTGATGACTCAACGCCTCAAATAATCTACAATCCGACGTTTCAATTAAAAAATTCCAATTAAGAACGCTGGAACTACGATTCGAGGGGTCGACAACAAAGATGAAAAGGGTTCGTAGAGCGAGAGGAAGTGATTGGAGGGTTGAAATTTCCGGTCGATCGAGCGTGGATCGGCGCGTTTAGAAGAGGATGGAGGCGCGTGGTCCACGACGATCCGTGTCGGTCGCCCAACCTTAACCGTAACGCAAGGCAATCAGCTAAGAAATAACTTAGTTTTTATAGGATATTGAAGCGCACGCGCCCTACTTCCGGCGGGGCGCGGAATTAAGGGCAAGAAGAACAAAAAAGAAAAAAAAAAGAGAGTAAAGTATAAGAAAAAAAGGACCTTTTAGTTCTCTCGTCTGAAGGGCGCGTGGAGAAATAAAAGAAAAGAAAAGACTCGAGCGCGATTTTGGACGGCCGCGCGAAGATTCTCAACGGCATATTTTTCTGTAACGATTAAGCAAAAGAGTAAAAAAAAAAGACAAAAAGAAACACGAGAGAAAGAGAAAGGGAGAAAGAAAGAGAGAGACTGTGTGCTTGTGTGCGGATGTGTGCTTGTGTGTTTGTATATGCGTGCGTGCGTGTGCGTGTGTGTGTGTTTGCGTGTGTGTGTGTTTGCGTGTGTGAAAGAAACGAAGGAGAGACGAACGGGTATTCACGAAGGGAAAAGGGTACATAATGAACGAAACGAGGAATCGGGAAGAGTACGCGGAAAATAGAAAAGAGAGAGGGAGAGAGTGGCACACTTGGAATAATCGAATCGCAGAGATACATGGATGCGCGCGAGATATATGTGTAATTGTTTTCCTTTAGACGTGTGCCAAAAAATAAAAAGAGTGGAGCGAGATGAAATATGAAAGAGAAGATGAAAGAAAGAGAAGGAGAATATATATGAAGATCGTGGGGATTGTTTGGCGAGCGACTCAAACCGTGTGCCAAGCTTAGATGAAAAGAAACAAAATGAAAAAAAAAAAAAAAGAAAAGAAATAATCGCGGACTGATTAATTACGTGTGCCAAATCGTCGTTGCACAGACACATACGTACGTACGTACATGTATACATACGCGTACATATAGAGGCATACACGTACGTACAATTATTATCGTACCCGCTGCAGCTGTCCTCGAGTAGCGAGCTCTTTGCCTGCCGATTTTTCGTGTTCCCTTTTGTTCGCGTACTTAGAGAGAACCAGCCTTGTCTCCGTGCTTCTTTGTTCGCGCCGTAGAATAATTCCTCGGTCCGTTTATGGATGGATGGATCCTGTTTATAGATATTATATTTGTAGATTGTTTTTTCTATACGTTACGTACGCGAAAGGGTAGTCGATTTTTGTACGAAGATATCGGGATAGGATTGTACGGTATATAGTGGCTTCGCCGGAGTATAAGACAGGAAAAATCGGCATCGAGCGTGGGAAGGAATATTCGATCGGTTGCGACCAGTGAATTGTCCGTTTTCTAGAATTTTATCAAATCTTTTTTAATACTCTTTCGAAACATTCAGAACGTTCGTAGTAAAATATACAAGAAAGAGATTATAGCGCGTCGTCTGTAATATTATTTGATTTGAACTTTTGAGAATCTCTAAATGACTGAACAATATAGTAGGACTTGTGCCAAACCATCTTGTTTCTCTACTTTACATATAATCTACTTTAATCGTTAAGTCTTTAACAATTGAGTCTTCCTTACGCGATTTAGAGTAGACGTTTGGAACAGGCTGTTGTTCGACAAATTAAACTACGTTACATAAGAAGAGATACAATCATTACGGTCTGTCGGAAATTAGCTTGATTAGATCGATATAATAATTAACTTCTCGCTATGTTAAAGCTTCATTTAAGAACAAGCGAAACGTAATAACGAAGAATGTTTTAATTCTCCTAAGTAGAATAGATAAATAAGTAAGCGATTACAGAATTAAAATAAACGTAGACGTATGATACAAGAGGGATTGCAATTTTATCTTTGATATAATATAAGGGAGGGAGGTGAAGGGGGCGTTTCATCGGTTGCAATCGATCAAATGGAAGTGGAAAATGAACGTTTTCAACGGCAGTTCAAATCATACGTAAATTAAGAATGCGGCCCACGAAACGAGGGCCCAAAAGACAGGGATTATGTAAAAAAAGAAAATACGATAATACGAACTTCTAACGTTGGGAGCTTTAATTGTTTGCATCGATATTCGCGATCCATTCGAAAGATCGTCTCGCGTTGTCTAACATTGATAACGGGGTAACACGTTTCCGTTACACGAACCAAGCAAACTTAGTATACATCTTGCCGTTCGTGTGATTTCCACCATCCCCTGCTGTCCGTTCCTGCTTTTTCATCCTCGTCTTCTTCGATGACCGAGTGAGAATTCGCGTTAACAGAACGATCGATAAATATCCAGTTGCTCGATGATCCACGATCTATTAAAAGAAATAATTTCCGAGTAAGGAGCAAAAGTCTGATTAATAATCATAACGAAATATGTTTTTAAACGTTCCATCGTATCTCATCGCATATCAATTTTAGATATATAGGAATTGAAGTCGCGAATATTTTATAAGATATAGGGACTCACCTAGGTCTGTATGTTCTTCGACGCAAGATCATCGAGCGTCGAGAATAGTAGATATTATTCGAAAATTCTCTCTGAACGGAACAAGTCAAGACTCTCGTAAAAAAGAACAATAATAACAAACACCAGCCTTTTCGAAAATGGCAAAATTCCTCCGAGCTTCGTAATTTGACTTGAATAACGCGGGTCAAAATTATTTTTCCAACTAGGATTAGGAGATATTAACATTTTCAATAATACTCGTTTATTCCAAAGCGAAACTTTGTCGCTCGAAAGGTTTAACGAATCACGCGAAAAATTAGCAACTCGCTGAGAATCGTCGTCGTGGATCATTTTGGAGCAACGCAAAATGGAATTAGAGCTCGTGCCAACGCTTTGAGCGATCGTGTCCGGAGATCCATCGAAGGAGAAGCGGCGCTCTGCACGAAAAAGCGAACCAGAAAGCACATCGATGAGAGAAGAAAGAAATATATGTATAAATACACGAAAAAGGCGTTCCCTGTTTCCTTTGCACATCACACCCGCACCCAGCGATATGGATGATCCGCGTTGTTAATGACCATTCTTCGAGCTGATTCCTTCTCTTCCTTCACGTTCGACGCCTTTTCCTTTTTATCTTCCTCGGCCGATATCGACTTATGTTAGAAAGCCTTTACGAAAACAGGGTCATACAAATACTTACGTGTAATACGAGTATTTTAAATTTTTTAATCGCGGTTAAAGTGACAAGAACAAAAAGGTGGTTAAGAGAAAAAAAAAGTAAAAAAAGAGATGAAAACGAAAAAAAAAAAAAGGTAACAAAAAGCGATGAGTTAGAAAGAAGAAACAGAGAAGCAAACGTAGTAATGTGCAATGTATAACAATATGAACAAACTAAATAAGAGACGTAAACAAAGGAAACAAAAAATGGTGAATAAAAATTTTTACAAAAAAAAAAAGAAGCTGAGAATGTGTGCGTGTGCGTGTGTGTCTGCGTGCGTGTATGTTGGGAGAGATTGATCGAGCGAAAGAGATAAAGCGAGAGATGCAGTGCCACGAAAGGGAAATGCGTAAAGAGAAAACGTCGCGTTTGCGTCTTTCAAAGCGTTTTCGTTGGATAAAAGAACGAAGCGTCGCTTTTTATAACGTGTTGCTGCGAAGATATATATGTATGTATATGTGCGCATAGAGCTGCATACTGTATCGCATGTGCAGGTGCAAACTAGCGAAGTCTGCGAGCACAGGGAATAAGATGAACGTGAACACCGTACTTGATCGCGGTATCTATTCGTCGAACGATCGATCACGGTAGCCCGACCGGATCCTCGTCGATTCATCGGCTCTGTTCAACGTGTTAAGCTTCTGGGTCAATCTTCCGTGCACGGGCCTTTAATTTGTCTTCCTTTCATTGGTATTACCTTGGTGACGTTGTACGTAAACGTTGAGCTCGGCAATATCGTAACGGTGTAGAATAGATGGAAGACGAGGTAGTGTGACAACTTGAAAACCATGATTTTGGTAATGTAAAACGTTCGATTACTAATTCTCTGAATCAATCGCTTGATAGAATGCACAGGATCGAGAACGTTGAATTGTTAATTGGAAATGAATTCAGCAATCGAGGGTTCGGTCGTGCCGCGATCGATCGAGGACTACGTAATTCCAGGGTAACGTTTTATAAAATCCTCCGATGCACGCGATATTCGTACGAAAAGGGGAGACAGGCGTACAGAGAAATAAATACGTACATTAGAGGTGCATGGATACGAATCGTAGAACGGTATACGGTCGAATTTACGCGAAGGGGAGATTTTCTTTAGGAGTGTAAAGATAACGCGAGCAAGCATGGGGGAGAACGAAGTAAGACACACGTGCTGTAAGTAGACAGTGCATACGGTGCCACGCAAGAGTAGTGTGTCTTGAAAATGATGGACGGTTGCTAGCAATCGCCGTCGCGCCAGCGAACACGAAAATTAGCTGAAGCAAGACGAAAATACGTAGGACAGATGCACGAACGAGATACTCGTGAAATTATGTGCAACTTGAAAATACACTTTCACGGCTACTATTCTTGTCCTGGCAGCGTACATACGTATATATACATATAGGCGTATATGTATATATAAATGATATACAATTATTGTAAGCATATAAGAGATATAATTTATATAGCTGTATTCTACGTCATCAGTACATGTAGGACAGGCTTGCGAGTGTTCACATGTGATCGTCTCAGCCGGCGTGAGAGTGCTTTAAAATCTAGAGACTGCGTGAGTGAGAGAGATACAATATATAAATATATATAAATATTAAAAAGAAAAAAAGGTATATATAATAAATAGTTAGATACAGAAAGAGGGAGAGAGAAAGAGAGAGAAAAATACACTATACCTTGTAGTCGACGTTACATATCTTTGCAACTCATTCGTTAGAGAGCAGAATTTGTCTGTTAGGCGGATTCAGCGACGCCCAGCGAGCTATAATATGTGTCTGTTTAATCCACGGCAAGACCAATATCGCGCGATTCGAACAATCCAATCTTAGAAAAGGCGTCGCTGGTCAACTGTGCGATCGATCACGGTGATCCTCGCGGGTAGCAGACCCGTGAATGTGACGCACAGACGACTCAGACCTGGCCCAAAAGTCAGTCTACATATCAGACTCTATATAGTTAGCATCAGGTCCCCTTCTCAGATTACAATGATTTTTACTCCGAGTATAAATTTCTGGTGTATTTTTTACGATTCATGGCTCTGCCTTCCATTCGTCGTCAGAGATTTTTCCTATCGAGTCTCAGATTTATCGCACGATACGGTGAAACCTTCTGAAACGTGAGAAGAACGAGTCGGTGAATCATAGTTTATCGAACTTTAAATCCATCGATCTCTCCCCCCTGAAAATGTCATGATGTGCTCACCTTTTTCCCATGGTGATTTCGAGTCGACCAGCTCTCCTCGAGTGATCCAGGTCGAACATAGTCATCGATAGCCCTCCCTAAGTCGCCAGATCTTCGTCTGGGTCTTTCCTCCTTCCCCTGAAGAAAAACAAGCTACATCCTAGATCTAGAAGAACTATTCGTATCGTCAGTAACTGCTACTCTATTTACCAATGCTACCTAACTGTAACCGGCATTAATACCGCTACTGTATCGCCCCGTTATCCAGCTGTTCCGCGAACGAAATCGTAAATTGTTCCATTTCTCTTGTCGATCGTTAGTTTTAACGAGACCGCGTGAAATTCACGTCCTCGAAACAGGTGTAACGAGAGGCTAGACTCTTTCGAAAGGACATAATCGTCGATTCTTTTTCTCGTGGGAAGGTCAAGACAGAAATTCGATTTCGTTGCGCGATCATCGTCGCGTGTTTCTTCATCTCATTCCTTCGGTTTCTTGTCTTGATTCCTGGCATCGTCCGCGTTGAGAGAAAATTGTGGCTTCTATCCTTTCGGAAAGCGGTATGAATTTCTCATTCGGTACATTGCTCGAGAATCGGCACGTATCGAGAAGTATCTTTATGATTTTCGGTGATACCGTGAGTATCGTTCGAAAACGAAAGTTGGTTGTTTCGAAGCGTTTCGAATAACTAACAAGTCTCCCGAGGTTTTACTATATCATTTTAATTAGCAATCGATGATATAGTAGTTAATAATTAACTCTTGAGGAATTGAGAAATTATAATTTTTATAAGAAGAGAGAGACAATACATTATACAATAGAATGATAATAAAAAGTGTACAATTTTATGTACAAATGTGAAGTAGCAGAATAAGTGCTGAAATTGGCGTTTAGTGTTTCCATGATAGTATTCGTAAAAGATATAGCGTTTAAAGTTTTATAGGATGGTATTCCAAAAATAGTGGCGTAGAATTATTATCGTGGCTTTAAAGCTTCATTTTTTCTTTTTTTTGCAAAGCAAGCCTAGTTAAAAAGAAAGGCTAATAATCATAAAACCTCGAAAAATAATGATCTTATAATATTAATCGTAATACATCTTCGAAACAATCATATCTATCCTATCGATTGTATTACGTGAGTATTTTGTATCTATCCAGCTTGTATTTTTTCGATAATTGTATTTTTATGGTGTCTACAGTTTTCTCTCAGCCCTGTCTCCATTTCTATGTCCGTTCATCGTCGAACCTCTCAAAACTCGAAAGCTATTCTGTAGAAGTCGTAAAATTGTATTGTGATAACCGTAAGACATGCAACCGGTGGAAGTAAACTGAGAATAAACGGAATTCGGGAAGCAAGCTTTTTGAAATATCGATCGTTAAATATATTCATTGATCAGACTCGTTTGATTGATACGGTTATGTATATCCTTCCACCTAGCGAACTGAACTCGAAAGCAATGCTCTCTCATAGCAATCTGTGTTGTTACGTATTAGTGTCATGATTTTACGTAAATACAACGCGTTTTTACGTAAATTATATGTTGTTGATTAGTTGCTATACGTAGAAGAACGAACATTCATCGTGCGACTTCCTGCGAGTTATTCTTAACCCTTTCGCTACAGTTATCTAGCGTTTCTCTTCGATTATACTTATAATGGTAGATGATGTAATTAAACGTATACGATAAATAGTTTTATTTAGACGATTTTATTTACAAGAAGAGGTCTCCTACCTTTCGCTCACAAAATATACGCATATATTTTAATAACTTCTCTTTAATGATAACATTGATTTTTGCACAAATGATATTTCATCTTTTGCGCAAAAACATTGAACGACCATAATCGCCTGCAATATACGAAAGTCTCTTTGTGACGAGTGACCATGGTCGTCCGTAGTGACGAAAGGGTTAAGTGTTTTACATGTTCAACTTTAAAAAAGAAAAAAAGCAGACCGTGCATCAAAGAGAAGATAATGTAGAATGTACAGCCACAGAAGCACGTGTTAATTTTTCACGATGATTTTCGTTCTGTTAACCTTTCTTTACTTTTCTTTCAACAAGCCTCAGTTGCTCAAAAAATTCCCTCTCCACCACTATGGAGAATGTTTCTTGTTGACACAATAATCGAAAAATTTGCCGATCGATTGGTATTTTAGTTTAGAAGCGTGATAAGATCAAACTTCCATACACAGACACACGTAAGAGGATTTTACGTTTTACCTCGGCGAACGGTGGTTTATCTGATTTCCCTGCGGGAGATAGAATCCGTGTGTTTGAATCACGAGCATTGTATACGTGCGCGAACTTTTAGTGCCGTTTTTATTACACCAGGCAGCCCAAGCAAAAGCAGTCGATAAAACGACGACGGTTTTTCCCGCGTAAAATCGTCACGTGACTCTATTATGTTTCGCGTTACCGTTCTCTACCTTCTTCAACACTGTTCGGTCATGTAAGCGATTGTACATAATATATAAAACGTGCGCACGCGAACTGTAATTTATCATCAGTGTTAAAAAGAAAAAAAGAAAAAAAGAAAAAACTCGAGTATCAACTAGGACTGTCGAGCGATGAATTGCTCGTTGCGACAGGATATACTTGCGGAATATATAATACACGTATTATAACGTATACAATATAATATGTATATTATGTATGGTATACAGGGATATATAGCCCGCACAGTTAACCACGACCAAAAAGTGCCGAAACATTGGCGAGAAATCGAGGACGAACGGGGAAAAAGAAATGTAATGCAAAAGAGAAGCCTAGATATAGTATTACGGATCGTACACGCACGATCGATAACATCGGATTCTACGATCACGCGTACGCGATGCATGAGCATACATACACACGCGCGTGTAACATACACATGTATAAACGGTACTCATGTACGCGTACACACGATGAATATGCATATACATAAGAAGAAAAGGGAAAAAAAGGAGAAGGATGAAAAAAACACGACAGTTTTCGTATCACTACAGCAGCAGCTGCACCTCTTTTTTGATTCTCACACACGCACTCACACGATTTTGAATCAAACATTCTTTTTTAGCGGTCAGAGAGAGGGATCGCGGATTTACCAACACTCGAATAGAGATTTAATGTTTGTAAGGGCAATAACGATTGTAAATTTTTCGAGTACACTGTATTTGAATGTGTAAGTTGCATAAAAAAGACAGATTTTTTAGATATTGCACTATAATATTTATTATTCTAAGGTAAACGAGACAGGGTCGCGATTCGCCGCGCTCGCGATACCTCCATACCTACCCAGAACCTTCCTCCCACCTTTTAAGCCTTTTAGGCGGCCTCGATCGCATCGAGAATCGATGCCCGGGATCAACAGCGACGAACTGTCGATCGCTTCCGCGATAATTTAGTTTCCAAGCCCGCGCGCGAAAATTGTTCCGTGCGAGATTAATGTAATTTCTTCAGTCGCGATCGACGCCGAATCGCAAGCGCGGCCACTTCGCGACGATCATGAATTAATATTAATTAATAAAGAGGCAAAGCGAATGCATTGTTCTTTCCAATAAAAGAAGAAGCAAGATTTTTAGTGTTTACACTACAATTGATAAACGATTCTATTATTACATAATATTATATTAATAACAATATTATTACTGTAATGTTTGTTTTTGGTTATTAAAGTGTGTATATAGCAATATATTCTAGAAATGGTCTCTCTTGTCGAATCTATTATACACCTTCCAAAAACGTTCTTTTCTTGTAATAAAACTAGTAGCTGTTCTTAACAATTTTGTTATGTTTTCTATACTTCCTCTTATATTATTTCTAATAGTATATATTTTAGTTCGCCGTAATTTTTATCTATCGTCAAAACGAAGTCAATTTGCAGTTTATTATTAAACAATTTCTATTTTGTTTCCTGTACGTGCAACATAGACATTTGAAATTAGATATGAAATCAAGATAAAATTATCTGTTTGAGATAGTTATGAAATGGCGCCACTCGTTAATGGAAGTCGATAGAAACAAACAGTTCAAGTTGTACTGACAAATTGACACGTGCTTTTTAATTTGAAAAGCATATTTTTGTTCATTATGGCATCGAACGAAATGGAAGTGGATGATGAGAATGAAACTAAACCAAAATATTTTCATGAATTAGAACTAGACGACAGAATTTTAAAGGTAAGATATCGTACATTTTTATTATCCCTAAAAAAGAGGTTATATTTCCAATGTATAAGTAATTGTTTACTATAAATTATTATATCATTACATAGTTCATATTTTTGTTTCCTAAAATTAATTTCCCATTCGTAATTGTACATTTACGTATAAAATAATATAAATATTTTAGGCTATCTCGAAATTAGGTTGGGTGGAACCTACATTGATACAAGAGAAAGCTATACCGTTAATGATGGAGGGAAAAGATATCTTAATCCGAGCTCGCACAGGATCTGGGAAAACAGCTGCATTTACTATACCACTTATACAAAAAATTTTATTGAATAAACGAATGCAAAAGAAACAAGAAATTAAAGGACTTATCGTAGCTCCGAGTAAAGAGTTATGTAAACAAATACATGATGTCATAATTTGCTTAACAGTAAAATGTAGCAGAGAAGTAAAAGCTATTGATGTCAGTCCACAATTAGATCTTAGCGCACAGAAACCGTTATTAGCAGAAAAACCTGATATTGTTGTTGGTACTCCAAGTAGATTATTACAACATTTAAAAGCAAATAATATGAAATTGAAACAATCTCTTGAAACATTAATAATTGATGAAGCTGATTTGGTAAGCAATCTTAATCCAATTATTTGTTTGTGTATATAACAATTTTATTATTATATTTCAGGTATTTTCATTTGGATATGAGGATGAAATAAAAAGTTTATTGAATTATTTACCTATAGTATATCAAGCAGCTTTAGCCTCTGCAACATTATCAGAGGATGTGGTAACGCTTAAAAAGTTGGTACTTCGTAGTCCAGCAGTCTTGAAATTAGAGGAACCACCACTAGCTCCGTTATCGCAATTATCACATTATAGTCTTGCAGCAGAAGAAAATGACAAAGCTGCTATTTTATATGCTTTACTAAAGTTACATTTAGTTCGGTAAATCCATGAGACTGAATAGTACAATTGAAGAAACTTGTAGTTTATTAATAAAAAATTTTATTTATTTTTTTAGAGGAAAAACTATAATATTTGTAAATACAGTAGATAGATGTTATAAGCTAAAGTTGTTTCTAGAACAATTTGGTATACCAACTTGTGTTTTAAACTCTGAGTTGCCAGCAGTTTCAAGATGTAGAGCAGTCACTCAATTTAATTCTGGAACATATGACATTATAATAGCATCAGATGAAAAATCTTTAGAAGAAGTAAATATTATATGTTTATATACAATTTATGTGTACGTGTAGACTAGTATAGAATTCTAATTTTTATTTCTGACAGCCTCATATAATAAAAGTTAAAAGAGGAAGACGAAAGAAGGACAAAGAATCCGGTGTTGCGCGTGGTATTGATTTTCAATTTGTGTCCAATGTAATTAATTTCGATTTTCCTCAAGATGTAAATTCTTACATTCATAGAGCCGGACGTACGGCTCGAGGTAAAAACCAAGGAACGGCATTAAGTTTTGTATCGATAAGAGAAAGACCGCTTCTTGAACAAGTTGAAAGCGAATTAAAACATTGTTATAATCGTGATACATTATTTAAGACGTATCAATTCAAGCTAGAAGAGGTCGAAGGTTTTCGGTATGTTAGATAAAAGTTTTATTTTAAGCTCGTTGTACATTTGACTTCATAAATATTTGTTTTCAGATATCGAGCAAAAGATGCCTGGAAAGCAGTAACGAGAATTGCTGTTCGGGAAGCTCGTCTAAAGGAGATAAAACAAGAGGTACTTAATTGTCAAAAATTAAAAAGCTATTTTGAAGATAATCCGAAAGATCTACAATCATTGAGACAAGACAAAGCATTGCATACTGTAAAATTACAATCACACCTGAAGGATGTACCAGATTATATAGTTCCACCAACTTTGAAAAGGCTTGTTGGTACTAACAGAAAGAGAAAGTTCAATAGAGAAGCTGCAGCATCTAAACCTACTGCTACACAATTAAAATATCAAGCACGTGCATCAAATCCTTTAGTTAGTTTACAAATAAAAAATATGAAATAAAAGTTTTATACTGATAATAATATATTTTTCTTAAACTCATTTATTTCATGACACTGCTTATTATAAATAACATTTTGTAGTATCTTATATATTCAAGTTATAAAAAATTATAGATGAAAAATTACACGCTATCCAAATAATTAACACATAATATCAGAAAATTATAATTATCAATTTATGATTTTTCTGTAGACTGCTTTGGTTTGTACTTTTGTCTAATACCATCATTGAATCCTTCTCTATTTCTGGCAAGTTCAATGGCATAAAATTGTATTCTAGTTGTGAGTATACTGTTTTCTTCTGAGTAATCTCCTTCGCAGTCTGCTCTTAACAATGTACCAAAACTATAATCTTCAACAAGTCCCTTAAATTGTTCACAGAATGGTCTCCATTTCATCTTTCCTTCAGAAGATTTTAATTCATCTTCATTTATTTTATCTACTTCGAGATCAGGAAAAGCATCACGAAAGGTTTTATATATTTGTTCATCATGAGGTGTAAGTTTCAAAAATTTAGGATCAACTGAACATAAAATCTAAAATAGAAATATCAAATTAAAAATTAAAAATTTCTGATTCTTTTGCTTCTTGTTATATAGAATTAAGTCAATTATAATAAAATTTATTTTACATTAAAATAAACTTCAGCATGTTCCATGGCTTTCATTGCCCACATTGCTTCTATAGAGGGCTAGAAAAAGGGAATTATTGTGATTATTACCTTCATAAATTCCATTATTTCTTGTTGTTTATTTGTAACTTACATCATTTTCAAATTCTTCTGCAGGCCTAGACAATATACTACTACCAGTTATTAATTGATCTGCAGTCTTAAAATTAAAATAATTTGTTCTAAATTAATAAATAAATAAATAAATATATATATATATTGGTATATAATACATAACATATCAAAATAAAATTTAGTCATATACCAACAAAAACAATAGTAATTAAATATTAGAATAACTTTGTAAGTTTAGAAGATTTTGTTATAGTGATATAAAGTAATCAACAAATAACGTATTTTAAATTCGAGACAAGGATTTTTTAATTTTTACAATTGTAATCAAATTTACAGTAATATTTATATCGAAAGATATACATAGGTTAAGGATCATTTTCATATGAAAAAAAAATTTGTACATCACTAGGTTTATCATACTTACAACGTTCCCAATGTCAGCCATGCCGTAAAAACCAAAAAATAAACTCAAGCAAATAAATTATCAAATATTCCTCAAAGTATTTATAACAAAATTAAATGTTGGAAATCGAAAATCGAACGTGTAGTGCACATGTCACGCGGTTAAAATACACGTGCAACGTAACAGAGCCAAATGAGAAGTAAAGCAAAACCAAGAACCAATCATTATATCAGTTTACTAGTAGTGGCAATTGGCATATTGATGTTATCGGTATAATTTATAAGATATTGATAGAAAAAATGTTCAAATCCTTCATACTGTTTTTCTAGAAAGGAATAATATTTACGAGAAAAGAAATTTCTAATAGCTTTTCGTTAAAATGGTTAACACGGAAGACGGGGATATTAACGAAGGAGTGTTAAATTTAATAAATGATATTCATTATCGGTGAGGATTTAATAAAGTAGTCTAACCTCGAGTAGAGCGAAATTTTATCATATTTTGTATTTCAGCAATGTCAAAGGTACACATAATATCGTAGTGGCTACTATATTGGTTCTGAAAGATATCATAAATAATGTAGAATGGACTACTGCTGAGTAGGAATTATATTTCTTTCTATTCAATATAACTTTATGTAAATCTAAGAAACACTAAATAAAGAGATGTCAATGTTTAATATGATTAGCATTCCAGTTACTGATAGTCGATATTTTTATTAAAAATAATAGATTTAACTACGACTGAACTTTTTGACTTAAAATGACAAAGAATTTTATTATTTTGTAGTAACTTTATTTGTGTGTCTTCTTAGGTATATATGATCCTACAAAAGTTAAGAATACAACAAAAGCAAATTACTTATATATATGTGTATATATTTTGTTTTTCTAAAAGGAATTTAATGAATATAATTACAAAAAATGGAAAGTATTTAGTGGAAGCTATTCCCCTTGAATTCTCTATTGGAAATATGGTCCGTAGAATACTACAAATAATTAGGGAAGAATATACTTCCGAATTAAAAAATAATACCGATGAAACAGATACACAAGAATCTCTACATAAAATTCTCACTGCTGAAGGTGATCAGGAAGTTGATTTTAACATTTCTATACCTTCTTTAAAATCAGCTATCATAGAACATATTAATGAATTTGAAGTTGAGTTAGAAACCTGGTTAGTTCTAATGAACAATGAAATTACAAGGAACTATGTTTTATACAGTGTTATACTTTGTTTGTTTCTCTTTTAGTGCAGAAAATATTACACAGCAAGCTTCTGAACACATTCATTCTAACGAAATTATTATGACAATTGGTAAATCTACATTAGTGGAGGAATTTTTTAATAGAGCAGCTAAAACAAGAGCTTTCGAAGTTATAGTAGCTGAAGGAGGGCCGTCATTAAGTGTATGTATGTGTTATGTTACAAATTTTGCACAAATCTAACTAAACATATTTTGATCATTAATAGGGTCATGAAATGGCAGTAAATCTGTCAAAGGCAAAAATCAAAACTACTTTAATATCAGATGTAGCAATTTTTGCAATGATGTCTCGAGTAAATAAAGTAATAATTGGTACACATTCTGTCATGGCAAATGGAGGATTGAGAGCTATTTCAGGTTCACATACAGTTGCTCAAGCTGCAAAACATTATTCTGTCCCAGTAATGGTTTTACTACCGCTGTATAAACTCTCGCCACTCTATCTTTACTCTCATGAACAAGATGGTTTTAACAAACATAATTCACCATTGCAAGGTGTAATTGATGGCGCAAATGCATCTTTGTTAGAAAGAATTCATGTGTATAATCCAGTTTTTGATTATGTACCCCCAGAATTAGTTACATTATTTATTTCAAACTCGTAAGGATAACAATCTTAAAGGTTTTAATTTTTTATGTGCAAGTTAATTATGTAATAATATATTTTTATCTTTTTCAGGGGTGGAAATGCACCATCATATGTTTACAGATTACTTAGTGAACTGTACCATCCAGATGATTATGAATTATAATAGATAAGTGTAGAAACATATTTATACATGTATATTTGTAATCAAGCGCTTTTTTGAAATAATTGTCAAATTCTTCCCAAGTCAATGCTTTTAATAAAAAAAAAAAAAAAAAAAAAATGGGATAGGAACCATAGATATTTAAAAGCAACTTTTCTAACAGGAATATTTATTTACACATTAAGATATATATACAAGTAAATATAAATTCATTTTTACAAAAAGTATCTCAGTAATTTCGTAAATTCGAAATTATTGAATATTTATTTAAAAAGGATAGCATACAAAACACTTGATTTTATTTTGCAGATTTGGAATTTGTTTCTTCTGTTTGGTATATTATACATAAGGATTCCAATTACTGCCATCTTCAGGTTGTAAAGAACCTGTGACTAACAGAATTACATCAAAAACCCACCATACACCCACTCCTCCCAATGTCAATAGTTTGCCAACAGCAGTACCAGTTTGTCCTAAACAAAACCGATCCATACCCAAGAAACCTAACAGAATACTATATAGTAAAGTAGTAGTAAAATAATGGTCACTATATTTTATACAAGGAACTCCTTCCCGATTAAATGTTCTGGGTCCATAACACTCAATATATGGTAATACAGTACATGACACTTTAGTTTTTTCAACATCTTCATACTTGGAACCTCCAAACTAGAAAGAAAACGTCTATTAAGCCACTGATATGTATAATAGCTCTATGTGTGTATGCAATATTACCTTTACACAACCAAATCCAGTTTCATCTTTGGCAGTTTTATTACCTTTATGATCAATAGGCTCTTCACATTCTATAAATTCTTTTGGCCTGAAAAACATATATTCGTACTATACAAATAAACAATTTAGCGAAATAGAATTAATTCTTTATTAGCAAATAAACAACTGCCAGCGAGTGCTCAGTAAATACTCACAGAAATTTGCACATTACCAATGGACCTTCGGGTCTGTACTCTTGCTGGAAGTCTGTGGTATTATTTACTGACATTGTTCCCGAACATATTTGTAAATCCCACAAGAGACAAAGTAAAAATAAAACCGAATACCGTAACCTCATCTTGCCGAGTTTGACATGTTTAAATGCACTTCTGTTCAAAGTTTACCAGAACACACCGATAAAGTACACCTTCAATCGTATAATTCGTGTTGGTTAGCATATGTAATTGTGTACGAGAATTATTCTATTGGATTGAGGTTATTATATCTCGATCGGAATGAACCAATAGAAACACGCTTCAAATACGTCGACTAATGAAAAAGTGTTTTCCCCTGTTGCCTATAGTGACTTTTAAAGACGCGCAGTGATTTTGGAATCATTCGGTCGTCCGCTCTGAAAGAATTTAGTTTTGTCAGGAACCAGAGACGTATGTTTCGTGTTCGGTGGAAGGTGCATACAGTGGTTGCACCACAATAAACAAAGTGATCGTGTGTCGCGTATTCATAATATTTTCGAAGCAGTACATTTTGTAGTTGGAAATCTGCGTATATGTACGGAAATATGCGTGAAAGAGAAGAATTTTGTCGAAGTTTTCCACCGGGACAACCGATCCAGGCACCGACAGCACGAGCTCTAGGACTTGATGCTTTGCACAATCTTTGTAAAGAGATCTATCCGGACCAAAGCAATCCGCTCACTGTCACTGCAGTTGTAAAATACTGGTAAGAATTCTTCAATTTAATCTACCCATAAAAAGTAGTTTTCTAGCGGTACTAACGTGGAAGGTTTAAATTTTATGCTCAGTGTTTATGACAGAACGGGAGAAGAAATATTGCAGTGTTATTATTTGCATTTATAATATATTGGATATTGTAGTTCAGTTCTTTATGGTATAGTGTATGAAAAATATACTGGAATTTATTTACGACGCGTTTCCTATGGGCCATAATGCAAATGTATTAAAAATTATTGCTTTATTTTTTTATTCATTCTTAAATATTATTTACTTTTAGTACTTAGATGCTTTATTACGATAGTTTTTCTTCATAAACTTGTATTAGGATTGCATAATTAGTCGGAATAGTACAAATGAAAAAAATGACGTAAATATTTAATATTTCTAAAAACAAGTTACTACAACAGTAAATATTAGAAAGTAGTCTTTACTTCTTATTTATTTGTAAGATTATACGTGTAATATTCTACGACATAAAATTATCATTTGTTAAATAATATTTTTATATTACATTCAATTGGGTTTATTTATTTTATCGCGAATCTTTGAATTTTTCGATCGATACAAAATCGTAAAGTACTGTATCAGAAAGGTGGTTCCTATCGAGTTTGGGTATGGAACTCTTGCACAAGAAGGGAAGACGATTTATATTTAGCCACCCTTAGCCGTACGCACATTTAACCGGATGTAAAACGAAATAACTGAGATTTTCTGTGCACCTTTACCTAGGTTGGGGGGTCCGGATCCTCTCGACTACATAAGCATGTACGAAAATTCTGGCTGCCCGGAATTGGGAATACCACCACATTGGCATTATATTAGGTGAGTTTCACCATTCTACATATTATTTCGAAACACTTATCTATTCACCCAAAATTCACTTTTCAATAAACATGTAATTTAATACAAGTAATCGACAAGCAGAAGAATATCATTATATTTTAAAAGCATAAAAAGATAAATTATAAATTATTACTAGACTGTGGATTTTTATGCACTTACAGGAGATTGAAAATTGAGAAGTTGCACAAAAAGTATGTAAAATACCCAAAGTATAGTGCTTTCTATAATACTTGATAATCAAAACAATTTTCTACCGCGGTTTTACTTCTTTTAAATATATTCTCAAAAATATGAGTTTGCATGAAAATCCGCAGTTTGCATTTATTGAATATATTTTGAGTAAATCTGAAGTACAAAATTTTTATGATGATTTGTCAACGATTTCTTCCGCTGCGCACGCGATCGTTAGAGCGACACTGCGGCGCATCGTTCATTCAAAAGAGACAAGTCACATTTTTTTCCAGTGACCTGGTAAAGAAGGAAGAATCGAAGTGTTGGAAAAAAACGGGAAGTCGGGTATTCGTTAGTGCCACGTTGTTGAATAGTAGGAGTGTGCCTGCCTCTGTTTGATGTGGGCTCATGTTATTTTTCCGACACATCCTCGATGACACGTGTATGTGTCACCCATTTCTGTCATTCGGGGATTACATTTACCGTTCTGGTACATTAAAGCTAGGCACGAGCATTGGGGTAGTTACAACCTACTAACTTCGGCTTTTACTGTCTTTTATTACGTACGACACTATAGAAATTTAAAGAATATCTTGTATTATGTTTTTACATTAGAGATATATCCGAAATATCTATTTATTAGAAACTTAAATTTTGTATTGAGTTAAAACTACCGAAATATGACTTTTACATAGACAGATATATAACTCGCGTTGTCGAAAGATAAATGAATGCTCGTTTCAGGAATTCCTCATTAAAAACTAAGCGCCGAATGACGAATGGTCTACTGCGAAAGGGCGCCCATTCTTTTTTTATCATTTTCAATGGGTGACCCTTCCTTCTTCAGTCTGGAGCAGCTGTTCCAATAGTTCTCTCTTTTTCTATATATAGAAAGTATAGGGTACAGGAAGATAAAGTCATTTGAAGCACGATGCGTCGGAAATAGATCCGCACGTCTTCTCTTTTCCGTTTGCCTTCTATCTAAATACGTTCCACCATTCACTAAATCTAGTATATCTTTTGAGATTAAGTTTAGAGTTATTTTGGTTCTACCAAAAGTCCTTGAAAATTCTATTGTCATTTTTCGGTTTAAATCTTATTTTAATTATATTTTCTTTTGCTACAGAACAATAATGTTTATTGATGTTGGAGTAAGAAATGTTCTTTTTTTTTTTTTTGTTGAAGTTTTGGTTTATCAGATCTGCATGGAGATGGGCGGATACATCCAAAAAGTGGTCTAGGTCGTCCAAGTGGCTTTGGATTTGAGCTAACATTTAGATTAGTCAGGGAAAGGAACGAGATGACTCCTCCCACTTGGCCAGCAAATGTGATGCAACAGTTAGCAAAATATGTTTTTAATTCTGGTAACATGTTGTTACCTGGAGACCATGTTTCATGGCATGCACCTTTAGACAATGGCAATGGGCGCATCACACAAATTCTAATGGGCAGGGATCCACAGTTACCAGCATCCATATCTACGCCACATGGTGATGTAAGTTTATTATTTGAAATTACTTTTGAGTAAAATTGTTCAATTAATTTGGTTTGTTTTCCAAATACATGAAAATTTAAAATAAAATATTTTTAATGGTTCATGTACAATGTTACAGGTTTCATTTGTTCAAATTGTAGGAGTTACTTCTGAAGAGCTACAAGCTGCACAGCATTGGAATGGTTTAGGCCTTGTAAATTTACTAAAGTCTAGTCGTGGTTGTGGACCATGGTTGGTAACTGAGATGAGAAGGATGTACTCTGTTATGGAAGATGATCCCTCTATAGCAGAGAAAATAGAAACTGGTATAGAAAAGGAGGGTTCTAATTTAAGTGGTGTATCTGCAAAATGTTGGTAAGTATCCTGTATTTATCAGTAAAAGATCTACTTGTTATATTATATATTATATTATACTATATATTAACTTATATTTCATAGGTGGGTCCAAGTAAACAGTGATAAAAGTACAGAGAAATATAGAGAGACAAAAAGCGAATCAGACGAAGAAGATGAAGATATAAAACCAATTATTAAGTCAGAAAGATTGTCTCCTTGTGAGCAAGATACAAATTTACCAAACGAAAGTTTTATCAAAGTTTTACCAGGTCTTCATTTGACATTTAATCTTGAAGCCGGATCTTTGTTACCATTAGCAATAAAGTAAATATTCTTGTAACATTATTTAGCTAATTTTATTATTGAATGAATGTTAAACATAAATGTGTTTTTATAGGGGTCGTGTTATGCACGGAAGGCATTTCACGTTTAAATCAATATTATCTCATACAGCAATAACGATAGTTGCTCCCTCAGTTACGGGCACTTTAGTGTCTAGAGAAAAACCATATGTAGTTCAGGGACCATGGTTACAAGTTTTGCTGCCAGAAGATTTGAGTGAAAAGATGGCTCAAGAGTTCCAAATTCTAAATTCACCAAATCAGGTAATTAATAGTATCGATATAGCAAACTAGTTTAACACCAGTTCTTTATGATAATTTATTTTCAATATATATTTCAGATTCAACTTCCAAAGACATTTTCTTGGCCCGAACATAAACTGGTTATTACCGTTGTAAATGACTGAGAAAACTAACTTAATACTGCTACAAATATCGTAAAACCGAATTAGGATAACTTGACGTAAGCAAAGTATTATCTAATTTCGTTACAGAAGCGAATTTCGACGAAATTATTTATAATCAAATTACGGTTATCGTACAAATGATAGACCCATGAGATTTTACCTATCAATGTGTGAAAGAAGAGACATGACTATATTTTTTCTATAATACGAAATGAGATATATAGAATGTGTTCTACAGGGGAAAGCTTTCATACGTCTCTCTTTTACAAATTGATAATAATCGTTAAAGATTAATATTTAATTATGTACATAATAGAATACAAATTATTATTTTATATAAAACAGTTTTGTAAATAGAGAATGTTACTATTCTGGCACTTACGTGTCTATCAGGATTCTGTATCAATATTTACGAACAAACAGAAAGTGTACGATACAACGATAAATATAAGAAATAATATTTATAAGAAAATATATTTTATTTTCTACAATTTTCTTGGTACAGATTTTATACATTGCGCGTATTAGATGCGTGATCATCTCTCTTTTAAATCTGTGAGACAAAAGGATTATTAACAATTTCATTTGTTAATATTAAATTAGTTTTTATATTTTTCAATACTCCTAACATAAAAAAATATTACATTATTAATGCATGGTCTCTTTACATTAAACCTAATATATTTAATTTTTCTTCCTCTTTAAATCTTTACCTTCTGTTTTCTAATCATTGAATTCCTGTTTAGGATCAGTTCGAGGTCGCTTGCCGTTACGTCGGTTTATCCTTTTCCCTGTTCTCCTCTGCGCCGGACAAACTCCTGGCTCGAGCCTCTCTACTTTATTATTGTCGTTTATGTTCAAACTCGTGTGTCGTGGTTTAAGAAACGCAGCTATTCGAGAGTTCTGGGAGATACGTATGACATTGGAACTATCGTGTGAATCAACAATAGTTTTGATTAGTGTAGGAGATTCCGTTGTTCGGAATGGATCGTCCTTCGAACTTTTGATTTGTCGAGATTATCGTTTAGTATTAGTTAGTATTAGTTACGCGTATATGTGTGGACGTGTGGATGTGTGAACGTGTAAACCTTTTAATGATACGTATGCAGAACGAAAGTTTAGAAAGAACTAAATGGCAGTGGAAATGAAAAAGATGATGTTTAATAGATATAGAGGACATAAAGAAGACAATGTATCGCCGACAGGTATGTGAATATTAATTATAATCGTAAGTATATGGCGCTCAAAATAGTCAGGGAATCTTCTATTTGAATAATTTGAATGCTTGAACCAAATATTTCGTTCTATTACGAAGGAAATATCGTGTATTTGATATAACGATACTTTGATTCTTTATTTCGCATGATTTAATTAATGTTTTGAAATATTTAAAGAGTTATTAATAAATGTTTCAATTATTTTAAGTGCCGTATGACAAGTAATAAAACTGTCAGGTCAAAAACCAGATAATATCAAGACTTTGGAGATCATAGAGTGAATTTTCAATTTTACATAGGATAACTGAAGCTACGATTAAAATTCGTAAATGTTGTGATTACCTGGTTTTTGTGCCACAGTCTTCCATTATACACCGGAACAAACGTATCTCGGTATTTCGTCAAACGTGCTTAACGTTCTAAAGCCTCATTGTATTTCTTCCTTCTAAAAATCAAAGCAAGTTACTTGACCTGTTCGCGTAGAAAAATTGTTGACATTGCGTACATTTTATCCAGAAAAACATCTAACAAAAAATCTTCCTGCTTTCTTTACCTAATCGTGTTTTTGTAAAAAAATTTCTAGGCAATTAATGTGCGTGATCGTCCACTCGTTCTTAGGACCTTAAAGGAACCATTTCCTTTGTTCAAACGAGAACGATATTGAAACATAAAAATTCGGCGATCGTAGCAATGTTAAACCTTCTTCAAAATGAATTTAACAAGCGTATCATCAGTGGAATACGATAAACGAAAAGAATTCCACGAATATGTAAGATTCCTACTTGCAACAAATTCCGCACGAGTTTAAATGCGACGATCCAAAGCAGAACAACGATGCAAGCAGAGACGAAATCCTCGACCTCTTCGCAGCTGATATTGCTAACGACGTTAACGATCCCTCGAAAGACGTTGGCGAATGTTTGCATGGCCTCGATACAGAGATCCCTTAGGAAACAGATCACCTGAAAAATCAGGTTCATCACCGCTAGTATCAGCTCGATTATCCTCGCCAAGAAATCGAGAATGATGTCGAATAACTTTTCGATGGTCTCCCATATCCAGCAGGCAACGCGCGAGAAGAACTCGACGAATTCTTGCGACGCGTTCGACATACGATTTTTCATGTTTGAGATTGTTCCCGGGATCTTGTCTCGTTTACATAGCTTCTATCAGAACCGTTCGATTTCTCCGTCGCGATTCACATCCAAACGAATTTCATGCTCCATGTACTCATCACGAATAGCTCAACTTTCGTTCGTTCGATTTCGGATAGATTCAGGGAACAATTCTTCTCGTGTCTTTTGTTTTTCTTTTTGTATCTTCTTAATTGGAAGCAAGCTTTATGATTTATTGTAAATTCACATACTATGAACTTGGTTTTGTTTGAACTGCGAAGAGAAAATGTGAAGTACGAAGCGAAAAAAGATGGTCATCTTCTTTGAACATCTTTGGATGTCGTCTTGTATTTTTCGTTTTATAAGATACATTTACGTTTAGGGTTTGAATAGTGTATTTATATCATAGTTGTGATTTAACCATTTAATCCTCGATTTATATACTATAACGTCTCTCCTGAAAGTTTTTGCGAGTTTCATGAAGTATCTCTGACACGAAAATAGCGCGTAATTTGTTTTTTTTTTCGTGGCCATAAAAGGAGAAAGAAATGTAATCATTGTTACCACGAGCTTATAGCTGTGACATTAGCATTTGTGATGTTTGCAATTACTTAGAGCTAGCTACGAGCGAATTTGGGATTTGATACATTAGAAATCATACGCAGATTTATAGCTAAAAATCTGTTTTATTGTGTTTCTACACAGTCTGCAATAACGATAATCTCACGAATATACGTTCGACTATAATTCCAAGCAATCACTAGATCATAAATTACATAATCTACGCATGAATATTAATAAAACAATAACGGTTACGTTTAAGTAAAATGGCAGTTGTTGCTCTTTTTATTCTGCAGACTATCAAATAGTATCAAATAGTGATTCTATATACTTTTCCTTCGTAATTATAGCGTCATGAGAAACGCATACATATGTATTTATTTGGACCTTTAAATTTTGTTTGATTATAATAACTTTCGTTTGATATATTGGATAAATGCAATAATTTACGAACGATAGCCAAAAAGCTTTCGTTGTATCACTTACGAGTTATCATTTTCGTTTTCTTACGTCTTTGGTCCACAGCTAAATTGGTCAGGTTACTGATTTACATTCGAACTGGTCCGTTATATATAGAGGTGATCGTTTCTCGTTTGATATATACAATAATTATCTATATTTTAATTAACGCGAATTTTACGCTGACCATCCTCGTCAAATTAGTCCAAGGAAAATCGATAAAGTTAAAAGCACGAGCGCAACTGCTCGCCGTGTGGATCCATTGCAGGCATCCGCATCGTTGCAAGACTGCACGCATCCGCGAACGTATCTAGGAAATTATAATCTACGATCAGTATTTTGCATATTATTTTATCACATGTATGGTTTTATTATCGACTTTCACCAATAATATATAATTATATTAGCAATTAAAGGAGGCAGCTCCACTTCCTAGTAATCTAAATAAATCAACAAGAGCCAACCCAAAATCAAGTCATTTTTTAATATTCTACTGATATAGAATAATAACATAATTCAATATTCAAATATAATTCAAATATTGCAGCTGTCTCCTTATTGCTGCAGATATAATTAAACGACTATAGCCAACTTAAATACTTTGTCTCGAACATCCTAACATTTTAATTGCTATTGATCAACACGTGTCGCATTAATCATCTAAGTAACATTGCTTGATGCAAATGTGATCGCATTTTTATTTTCGTGCATTTTGACAAACTGATTTAGAAGCAACTAAAATTCACTGCCAGAAAAAGGAGAAATATCGAGAGCTACCATGGCAAAATTAAAAAGAAAAATTTGATTGGAATTTCTCTGGAATATCGAGAAAAAACTATGTCAATATAAATAATTGCAACGTATAAATGCAATTTGTTTTATCGAACGCGTTCCGTGAAGCAAAGTACGTATTGATTAAAATTAACGTATACAGTCGTAATCACCTAGTTTTTATTTTTTTTTTTCTCATCCGCAATCGTGTCAGAGCTCGTAGCAATTATAATAGGGGTCAATCTCGACATGGTAACTCTTGCAATTAGCGCCGAGTGAAAAAAAAAAACGAAGTCAAATTATGTTTCTCCGCGATCTCACTTACTTGTCGTCGAAATAGAATCCTCCGCAATGTGACATTCTTATGATTTCGGAGTCGGTCGTCAGAGTTCCGCTGTCCAGCGCGCAGCTTCTCACCGTCAAAGAGACGCCGGATTCGTCTAATTGATCACACGTTAATTACAAACATAGTTTTCATCTGTTCTCTTGCTGTCGCACCGTCGAAATCTCGAGGAAATATAAAAGTTGAAAGTTTTGTCGCAGTTGAGGTTCGCGTGGTATGTTTTCTCGCTTCGATGTTGGAGAAAATTCGAAACTTTATGTAGACACAATTTTACATACGAATTATTTTCACCTCGTCTTTTTAATGAAAATTATTTGTATGAAATGCGAAAAAATATCGATGTCTGTGTTTTAATGTAACATTACAGTAGTTTCCAATGAAGCCGGCAAATAATTATAACGATGACACAACCACCAAAATTATATTTCTTAATTATTTCGAAATTACTCTAACATAAATTTAATTTCTATTCGAATCAAGATTTAAAGATTACCTACACGAAGCTAATTGTTCTCTATTATTTTCGAAAGGCCGGAATCTGCAAACATAATCTGTATTATTTTTCTGCAATTATTTAAAATGAATCTACTGATTTTCTCGAACGATATATTTTTTACAATTATCTCCACCGAGGTACGGTTCTTCTTTAACATTTTTCAAACGTTTTAATCTGGAAACATACATAGGGAAATTTCACGAGATTATTCAGAATAAATCTGGTGATTGTTTCGAGCGATATATTAACTTTTCCGCTGGTGAAACCTCCGTGAACAGACAGTACTGTACCCGCAGGCACAGTGTATTCGTTGAACAGACAGCGCTGAAAGGGGTTAAGGGCCACTCGTGATTACAAAAAGAGGAAAGTTTTACCATATATTCCAGCTATTTTGATGCACGCAGTCGCGGGGAAAAGACCATCGCGCCCTTTGCGACCTCCTAAGCATGGCGACTCCAGGAAGGCCAGACTCCCGTTGTTGTGAAACGGATCGTCACAGGGCTTGTTGTCGCCGTCGATCGACACGCACTTGAAACAATCGATGGCCCAACCTAATGCGTCAAAGTCGAAATAAAATAGAAAATTATTATTAATTCTAAAAATATTAGGTGATTCGCTGAAGTATATATATATATATATCTAGTAGCTGAGCTGTTCAATTCGACAATTTATTTTCAAATTTCACAATTGGTTATTAAAATTTATCTTGGAATTATTTATATCATTTGTTTGCTATGAATGAAATTATAGACGCAAGTCATTTGTTCATTGGGAAGTAAAACGGTAATCATGTAACTACCTGCACAATGAAATTGAGAAATTTACAAACGATGGACTTGTGAGAATTTTATATAATAACTCATAAATGTCTGTACGATAAATTTGTCTCATTAATCGTCGTTTTAGTATCTCTGAAAAAACATAAAGTGTTTGTTGGTTTTTCCTTCTTCAGGAACCCCCACGTTTTGAGATTTTGGTTATTTAACTTTACATTCAGGCGCGTTGGTCTTCTACCTTTGACCTTTGTCTCTTTTAATTTCTCATACATGTTTTAAAAGTAGGAGAACCGCAATAACATGAAAATTATTCGCATTTACGAGCTATTCCATTGATTTTTGGACCTGGATTATTCATCTTGAGATATAACGAAGAACACCGACTTTATCTCGCCCATCTTTTCACGCAACTCTACATAAATTAACATAAAACAGTTCGTTCCTTTCCAACAAATAAATTTCTAATCCTATATACAATTTGTTTAGAAACTAATTAAGCGTCTTACGTGTATTCACTGTTATAACAATGCGCTAGACAATGCACAGAATTACATATATAATTACAATGCGGAACATTACATATATAATTTTACTAGCTATTAATCGTTACTGAGGAATTGAAGTTAAAATTTTCATTCAATACACGATAGGTACAACATGTCTTTATTGAATCGGCCTGGTAATCCTTATCACGAGTGTGACTCGATGTTAGTACTAGAATTGATAATCAACGCCTGTAACGAATACCAGATAAATGTTACTAAGAGTATCAGTGAGGTTTTAAGAATTGCAAGAACAGAAACTGTAAAACTTGTTATTCTTGATATTTCTAGTGTTGAAAGCGACAAAACCAAGGAATCTACCGATGCTACTTAACTATCTATGAACGCCACGTTAATATTCTCTGAGATATCCAAAACCTGTTATCGTAAAGGGTTTGGTACTTCTAATGTCAAAAGATACGTAAGTCAAGGGATGTGCCAATGCTACCTAGCTAACTACAAACATCGCGCTAATGTTATTTGAGATATCTAAAGATTATTCTACTCTGTTGATAAAAAGGACTGACCTTCCGATACGAGGAGCGCGATCAAGGCAAAAGCGAGGATCCAGGAGAGGCCAGTATCCATCTTTGTCCAAGCGTTGAACGCTTTTCCCCGGATGTACGATCGCCTGGTTGCCGTCAGCTGCTGAATGCCCGAGGCCACGAGTCGAGTTCCTCCAGAACTGTCATGTCAGACAGAAGAAAAAAAAAAACCGATGTCGACTACGAGAGATCAACGTCTTCCTAGACGTGAATCGAATCGGACCGAAAAATCCATATAGAGAAGAGATATTCGCCTTGCTACGTTCCTCGAATCCACGTATCACGTTTCCAACGACCCGCACTTATGTTTTGCCGTTGGTTACCAAGGTGATGATTTCCTCGTCGTCGATTTCCAACCTTTCTCGTAGGGATTCGTATCCCGATCGATGATCTCTCGTGATGGTTTTCTTCGTTGTAACGCTGATAAAAAAAAAAAAAAAAAAGAAAACGTCGCGAACACCAGTTTTAAAGCGTTCGTTCTTCTTTCGTCGAGTCGCTTTGGCGACTAAACTGACCTAGCTGGTACGCAGTAGGGAACTTCATAGGCTGGAACAGTTTGTAATTGCGTGATACTGTTTTCCAACTAAACGACGAAACGGGAGGTTGCCGCACGCGAATTGTGGGCGCAGTTGCGACTTACAGGTGCGCACAGTCGCGCGGATGTTTCGTTTACTGGTCCTGTATTGGTTCACACGTGCAGTGTGGTGGGAAGTGAGTCGTTGTGGGATTTTGGCGTTTAGCAGTGGGTACTGGGTGATGGGTGATGGGTGATGGGTGTTGCTGTTGGTGATCATACGGTATGGGTATGGTTACTGGTTCGTTCAGGTGTGCAAATAGTAATCGGAAATGTATACTTACGCGTAATATGCAGCGTGGGAAATTATATTAATTAGAGGATTATGATACAGAATGAATTTTGAATTTTAGAATTGAATCAGAATTGAATAGCATCGATGAAAGTAAGAGACAGTACACTGGATAATAGAATAATTATAATAAACGTAGACTATATAATAAATATATATGTTTAATCAAGAAAGAAATTCTATTTTGAGAAATTCTATTATGTTTTGCGAAATTATAATGGTGTATGAAGGGAAAATATAGTTCATTTCGTAAAGGTGTAATATGTAAATAATAGAAAAGGGTATCTTGTTCGTAATATCGCCGGACTATTCACTAATTCATGCACACTGATGTTAGGTGACTATATAACAAGGTGTCTCAGGGGAAATTTTATTATTCTAATACACTTTCCAAGTCATCTTAAATGCAACAATTACTAATTAGATATTTTATATCTATGGTAAGAAGAAGTTCCCCACGTTGTTTTAACGCAACTTTAAACATATATATATATATTTCGCTATTAACTACAAATTATACGAACAATATTTATTTATAGTATTCTCTAAAGCATAGTGGTATTTCCCCTGATACGTGCTATATAAATACAGCGGTTTCTAAAAAGAGATACGAAGGTCACAAGTGAAAACCATAAGTCACATTTTCTATGAACAATTTTGAAATTCAATTTACTATCGATAAATTTCATATTGGAACAATCTTTTCATTTGATTTTGGAATGAAATACATGCTTTTAGATGCTATTGGATATTTAAAAGATATTAATAACACGATTTATATATATATATACACAGTCTAATACCAATTAAGCCAAATAGTTGTTGAATAAAACGATAATCCATTCTTATAAAACACTGTGGTTTTATCGCTTATCTTCAAATGTCGTGTCACGTTAAAATATCTCTTGGTAGCTAAAAAGTCAACAAAAATATGGTCTTCGTGTCTATGATCAATAACTTAGAAATCTACAAAGGCTACACGATTATTCGACATTAATAACATTCTTCGTATTACCTTGTTAATTAAATACGGCGTGCTGGTTAGTAGGAGTGTTATTCGGCAGACGGTCTCGTTGGGAAATACTCGGCGAGAGAGGCCGTGCACGGAAGAACGCGGCGAGATAACAGGGGATGGATTCAAAATAGCGCGGGTCGCGCATGCGCAGGTGATCGCGGGCCAATCACCTCGTTGCTCCGAAGCGGCCGTCCGTCTCTGTCGTAGCGACACTGCGGGTACACGATGTGATAGTATTTTTCGAAAAATGTGTCGGTCTTTCGCGCACTCATGCATCCGGTTTTTCACGTGAGCGCGCCGCGATCACCGAGTGCTTTGTCTCGTGCTTGGCATCACCGTCGGCGTGAGAATAATGGGCCAGTCGTCGAGCAACACCGGGCACAGCGGTGAGTCCCTCGATTTCACATCCGTGTTTGTAATCGTGTGTTGTCGGCCCTCCCGACGTTTTTTCGAATCGCACTGAACGCTTGACATGTGTCAACTGCGAGGGCTCTTGACTTTGCTGCCAGCTCCTGCGCAAGTTTCGTTGACTTTTTCCGTGGCATTGCGTCGTTTGCAGCGAGAACCGTCTCGGCCAGGTCGAGTTCTCGCCGAGACAACGCCAGCTTTCTCTCGATTAATTCCGACGATCACACGCTGGCGTTTGAGGTTATGTCAATGGTCACATCGATGTAACGGTGATCGCGGAATCGTCTCTCGGCTTTATCGTGACACCGCGTTACGTGACATCTCGATGTTTTCCATCGTCATGTTTTCATTTTCCGATATTTCTTTTCCTCCTTTCGATGATACCGTTTGCTCGTCATCGATTGTCGATTTAACTGCCGCAGTGGTTGAATGTGCGCAAAACGATCGTTATCGCCATAGCGTTCTTTTTTAAATTCAGCTGATCGGCCAGTTCGATATCTTTTCGCCAATCATATCGGTTTATGAATTCTATGACTGCACGTACATTCAGGATATCAACAATGCATTTGTTTTTTTCCATTGTAAAAATCGGTCGAATTGCCGATGAATTATCGGAATTCTTTATGTAATTTTCCATAGATATGGAATCGTTTGAAGACCAACACCAACAGCCGACAGAGTTTGTTTATAACCGTTGAACATGAATGACTTTTGTAGTTTTTAGGCGTCGTACTTTTTTAATGAAATGTTACTATACATAGTGGTAATTATATCAGCTCAGTGTAGAAGCTCAGTTGCGTAATAATATAAATATATGTAAATACTTGATTGGGTGTTTAATTACTATTGGCATAGTTTAATAGCCGAAGTGATATATGAGAAGAAATATGTGGAAGAAAATAGATAGTTTAGATATTATTATAATTGATCAGATCCTTTGGTAATTTAACAAAATACACAATTAATTCTTAAATTCGAGATTAGCTAATATATTTCTCTTTTTTATCGACCGATCATCCGAATAGACTGTACGTAGGCGACATCTGCTTCGAAGTATGTACATTCGCAATTTATCTCGTCGGTAATGGTGGAAGTATATTATTTTGTACCATTGGAAAATTTAAATTCTTTATTTTAAAAAATTAACAACAGCATGAGTAATACGAAGAATATAGTAATTGGTTTCGGAAAGAATTATTTAATGAAATTAATAAAAAAGGTAAAGCAATTATTTTTAATTTTTTCATTTAGTCTTCTTACATGTACTTTGAATTAATTCTTTATTAATATGTTACTGATATACAATCTGTTTTAGTATATTAATTACATTTGTCGTAACTTTTTAATTAAATTCTTTAAGTTGCGGCTAATGTAATTCTCAGTTGTGTTTTCTTTAATTTGATAACTAAACGATTAAGCTTTCATTATTCGTGGCGAATATTCGTGGAAAATGAGTTATCCAGATCTTTTCCTCGCATTCGGCGAGGCATTATGCGTTGAAAAATCAACGAAGCTTCGTATCGTTGTCCAATTATCTTAATAATGAAACAGGCAAACAACGAGAACACGTTACGATCAAATAAAAAACTTTTTCCTCCTATAATGCACACAGCAGCTGGACATATTACAAATAAAAGCATATGGGAATCGGCGAATTCATTAACCAAATAATATCTCATACTTAAAAATAACATGCGAATTACGAACATATCCGCAACAATATATCTACCTATACTCTAAATCTACATATAAAATGAAAATTAGATGCATTCGTAAGAAGTCTGATGTCCCATTACATAATATAAAATATCCAAAGAATGGCACTCTTGAAAATATTCAACGCCTGAAACAAACCCCTACCTACGATAAAATTGCATAAATACCCGCGATTAAATAATAACATATCATTAAAATGTATATTGTTTATGTAGAACTCGGATGTACGTATGGATGATTATTAGTCGTGATCGGAGATTTATTTAAAAAAATTTCTTTATGTCTCTCAATTTTTATACAATATTTTGCACTCACCATATAAATATTCCGTATAAATACTTTTACAGAGAAAGAGTACTGAAACTATATTATACACTTAATTAACGCTCTGACAATTTATTAAAATAGCATCGCCTCTTTAAAAAAGCCGGCAATTTCGTCCAACACCGCACAAAATTCCCTGTTTTCACGCGAATCATCCGTACAAACAGATCACCGGTTCTGTTAATTAATCGAGGATCGGCGGACGAGACGTTTCCCTTCCGTACAAATATTTTGCCAGCTGCGTTTCTTGCCGCGCGTCCATCGGTACCAGCAAACCGGCAACACCTTTCGATTTCATTTCGTACGATGGTTCGGGCTTGCAAGATGGTATGCGAGGTAGTGGCTTGAAACACAGGTACCCCAAGGTATAGCTTGGCGTGGGCCACAGATGTTATTGTCATATGGCAGACACACGGCTCTTGGGATTCGGAGCCGTAAAACCGCGACTCTCGAGGTCCGAGAAATCCTTCTGCGGTAGCCAACGCGCCGCTGTTATATTAATCTAATAGACGTCACGCGACCAAAACTGTTAGAACCGGTCGATTTAACTATCGGAATAGCCGAAACGATGGCTTTTCAATTTTTTCTGAATTCTTTGCAGTTTTTATCCAATTGGATAGGATGAATTTCTGAGAAAAGTTTGTCTATTCCGTACGATTCTTTGTTCGTGGTTTCGTAGGTTTCTTCTTGATGGATTTATTCTCGGAAATTTTACATTCTCAGAATTTATTTTCCGAATCTTCGCGTACATTTTTGCGCAAGGTACGGGCGATCGTAGTTTCCTTTCGGATCGTCTTTCCATTTCTCAGTTTCGTTTAATTTTCGCCGCGAGCGATTGTTCTTTCTCGTCGCATCTTTCGAAGTACAATGGGTCGGTAGGAAAATCTAGCGATTTTTCTTTCCTCGCATCACTCACTTTTTGCATCTGTACACATGTAGCTCTCCGAGAGAACTGAAACTTTTGTACGAGATTCTTGCACCTGTTTTAAAGAAAATACAAGTGCCCATTCTCCTCTTCCTCAGTCTCAACTTGTTCGAAGTTTCCTTAGAAATTCCTGGGAAGTAGTTGTGAAACTGTGCGCGAATTTTTCGGAAAAGCAGGCGATTCAAATTTCTTAATCCTCCAATACTTCTTAACCCTGTCGCGCTCTTATCGTCATCTTCGATTTGCAATTGTATCGTTGCAACGTTAAAGGATATCTTCCGTTCGGATTAAAATACGGGAAAATTCTTATCGATGGTATACGTACCTACGTGATCGCTGGTTTCGATTTTACGCCAAATAAACATCCTCTGGAAACATCAGAAATTCTCTTGCTTTTTCTAAAATCAAAACGATATCGAGATATGAAGAACCGAGTATCATAGCGGACTCGTATATCGTTTAAAAACTTTTAACTAATTCGAAAGTTTCAGAACGAAAGCAGGAAAATCGACGAACGAAGGAAACGCGAAATAGGCAGCAATTTAAAAACAGTGTCAGTCTTCTCGTTAACGTAATCGATATTACGTTCGCGAGTGGCGATTGATTAATTACGAGCGGAAACATAGCGACGTGTACGAGGTCAAAGGTAAAACTTCCGGGGAACGACGGAGGAAAACTCGTAGACGATGCAGCGACTGGGGTTCAGGGCAGCGACCCAGTTCTCATATGTATTTATACCAGAAGACGCTATGCCGGTTGCGTGTGGCCATTTTGAAGTGGCAAGAGGAGAGAAAGGGATCAACGGGGCGAGCCGAAGAAAGACAGGGAGAAAAGAGAACCGTCTCGTGCGTCACGAGACACACGCCACAGGGGCTAATGAATCTGGAAATTTAATTCCGACTTGTGCGGGAAAACCGACGGCGGGGCGAATGTGTTGCGCACCGAGTAATTTTGCCGCCACTGGATTATTTATAGATAAGCAACAAGTAATGCAAGACTCTTTTTAACCTTCCGCTTCTCGTTCAGATGTCTTGGGTTCTAGGATATTTCCTATTTTTAGGAAAACTTTGACGTCGGATGAGAATTTTAAATTGCAACGTTTCAGGATTCGGTTAACATTACCGTTTCCGAGGATTTTGTTACTTCGATTCGACGGATGTGCGTGGCTTGTAGATGAGAATTTTCAAGAGTTTTGTCAAGCTCGTTAGTTTAACTTCATCGCACTCGTGTTTCTATAATAAAACATTTTGCTATTGTATCATAGCGGTAAGACAATTATGTAAGAGAAATAACGTGCTGGATATTCTATGTTGCAGATTAATTAATGGAAATACGTAAATGGATAGACGTCTGGTCAACTTGAAATAGAACTTGGTTTTCAGTTTCTATGGAGTTTTTAATATCGCACGTAACTTGTTGCTAGGAATACGTTCGAGAAAGATGAATAGAAATTTCACTGGCTAAATTACGCGCTTACTGTGTTTCTTTTAGAAGGGGATATTAATCGCGTAATTTTATCTTTTCCATTCTTACGGTATAGTGTTTTGAATTGTATTTAGAATATGTGGATCGTCCGAGGTTCGTCAGTTTTCATGCAAATGCGCGAACTTTCTTTTTGTTATTTATGCAATCGCGCAAATCGTTAACGTAGGAATCACGTAATAGCAAATTTTTCATATTTCTTGGAGCGCGCAGTTACGCAAGAGTTCGAAAACTTGGCGAGGGAAATTAAATGCACACAGGAGTTTCAGAAAACTTGCTTATTAACTGCGAAAAGAAGTTTTACAGTTATTGGGTGGACCGTAAAGTCGAGGAAACAAAGTAAGAAGTTCGTTCGAGGTTCGTGATCGATGAGAACTGCATACGTTTTCGTGTCAAAGGTAACTTAGTTTATCCATTTAGAAAATTAAATTATGCATACACTGTCCTGCAACCAACAAGTAGCGTTCAAATTAGAAAATCAATGCAAATAGACTCGTCGTGTTCTTCTTTCTGCGATCTCCATATTTTACCTTAAATAATACCACGGATATTTATGCTACTTTTTATTTTTTTAAATACATACAAGTGAAGAAATGGAATTGTTTTACGCGCTGAATATTATAATAGGTGTTCTGTACACTCTTATGTACATATTACGTTCACTGTGTGTATTTTTGCACCTTTAAATTTTCCATAAATGTATCAAATCCTGCAGTCCAATTATGAGTAGACTCGTTCGTATTTCATAGCTTTCGTTTCTTATTTTCAAATAGGCTAGAGACTCGGTGGAAAATTGGTTTACCTATCAAGATTATATAGAAGCAAAAATCACCATGCTTTGGATCGTATTTCGAGCATTCTGAGAAATTTTATAAATTCTGCAAATTTTCCATAAATGGATAACAATCCTCGGCCTATGCATCCTTTCGAATACAATTTCTTCAGACCTCTGTTCATCATTAATCAAACGTCAATAAAATTCTTTTTATTTAAGTTTTCTAGACCGCGGATTTTTAAACGTTCATGGGAAAATGAAGGTGGAAAAATGCGCACGATCCACATAATACCTATACATAAAATATCCGAAATATTTATTATAACACGCAGGAACAGATGAAACAAATTTCAATCTGAATCCCATTCGTGAATTAGTAATGTTCGTAAAGGTATAAAAACATAAAAATCCGTGCTCTCTCAATTTCATGAAAACTCCATCAACCGTGTCAACGCCATAAAACGCCTGGAAGAGCTCGTCATTTCCGGGTAATCGGAATCGTCTGGTGGCCGATGACGTTCTCGTTACGAGACTCGCGTGGCTTGCACAATCTCGAGCGTTGTCCCGCTCGATCGTCGAGTTTCCCAGATTCACGGCGATGTTTTCGTCTCGCCAACATCTCTTGGGCAGAGAAAGACGATCTATAAATCTAAGCTGCGAGGGGGATCCTCCCACGCGTCTTGGCCCAGCTGATCTCAGGCCGAAGCGTCGCACAATGAATCGCCTTTAAAGCTCGTCTATTTACCGTCCCTGTGTGCAACCGGGGAAAAAGAAAATCTGCGAAACAGTTGAGCGCGGTCTAAAGCCAGGTTGCCAGGGAAAGAAAAGAGAAATAGATTTTGTTGCGCAAGAGTCGCTTGAACGGCGACCTTTGCCAGCTGTTCGCGACTCGAGAGACATTGTCAGGTAGAGGTTCGTGGCACCTTGTAAAATCGATGGAAATTTGGAAACTGCCGGTGGATCGCAGGAAACACGTGCGATTTGTTAGGTGAAATACCTGAGAAATTTAAGGTTTCAGGAGACGGTCGATCAATTTACGTACTTGGAAATCGTAAAGTTTGTTTTATTTTAACTGTAACACAAATAGGAATTTAGTAATGCGTGGAGTCGATAGAAATCTGGAGACTCTTTAACCGAGTTATGGAAAACACGCGAACAAACTAGCTGAAATATTTTCGGGGGATTTAAATTCTGTGTAATTTTTAAGGATGATAATTAATCGTTTGCAAAATTGCATCGCGTTAGGCAATGAATTATCGCGTTGAAGAGGCTTCGTCTCGTACAGAACGTGATAATCGATGCACACGCATCGTTCGCTTCTCGAAATTCAAACTATAAGACGATTTACAGATTAGATTCGATCGCAACAATACAGAACCTTGTTAATCGTAAGAAGACTATGTTTCAAAAATAACCACGATTTTTCCAAAAGGAAGGTAAAAGAGCAAGAATTAAGCAAATTTTTCCACCATCGTGGTGCTTAAAAAACCTTAATTTCTACGATACGATACAGCAGCCAGGATAGCCATGCGTTTCGCCGTTAAATTTATTTTTATCGACAATCATGGAAGAAAAAAAACGTAGAAATACAAGCAGGTGTGGATGCCAACCGAATGATATAAACCTGCGACAACAACCAAATTCGTATGGATAAACCGCGATAAACGAGACGTTCTGCTCGTAAAACGAACGATCTTATATTCCACGCCCTACACAGCCGAGAAGCGTGACCTTTTTCGCGAACAGACAGTCGAAACGAGCTGTATTTCGCGATGGTACGAGCACGGATGTAGTTTATTGACGGATGATTCCGATCGAGCGTCACTTCGCCTGAACGAGAGGCGAAACAGACGAATCTACACACACGCGAGTAACCAGAAATAAAACGGTTCCAGGCTGTACGATCGCGGGTTCGACTTGTGCCATTCACGAGCTGCTGCTAGTCTTATTTATTTACAGGCACCGGATTAATTTAGCGCCACTTCCGGCTACTAGACAGAACATCGAAACCATTAAGCGTTGGCGTAATTCACGGGTCACTGATTAGTTTCGTGCTACCAGATATCGAATCACTTTCTGGCTGTTCCCTCGGCAAACGAGTGAGAAATTTCGAGGACATTCTCATGGCTGTGAAAAAATTTGTTTAAATCGCGCTTATTAAGTCTTCGATTGTTAGAGATCGATGTCCGAAAAATAATCGTAAGAATCGATGTATCTTTGAATTTTGAAAGAATTGTCCTAATCTAGTCGGTTAGGTTTTACCTTCCTGCGTGCAACGTTAAACTCGCCATGATTTCCCCAACACATATTGCGTGTAAAGGAAGTTCGCTATTAGTCGACAGGGAAGATGTGTCTTAGAGGAAATGAACGCGTACAATCTCAATTTTCTACGTAATTGTAATCTACAAAAACCTAGCAACTTGCCGTGAAACTCTGCAGAAATCAACGTTGAATTTTTAACCAGGACCCAGTTACCAGGAACGCCGGTCGTCGACGTCAAGTTGTATCAAACGGACTTAGAATTGGACACGCCAGACTCACACATGCATATCTAATCCCAAAATCTAACTCATCAGTGTGCGACATCTGCAATTGTCAAATTACCGTCAAACACATCCTCTTAAATCTCCCTGAATAGAATTACTCTCGCAACAAATATCAAATCAAAGGAACTTTAAGCGAAAATCTCTACGATAGAAATCAAGTTTCACACGTTTTCTTCTCTCCGAGAAAATAACGCCGTTTAACGAAATCTGATTAAAATACAATCGAATAGATGCGATCGATGCGATGCTAATACCTATGTCCATATAAAAAAAGAAAACTTGGTTCCAATTTTCCAAACGTTTCGCTCAAGTTATCCACATTGTACTCGCATGTATCGTATTATCATTAGGTTGTCCGAAAAGTTTCTTTCGTTTCATAAGGTGATAACAAATGAACAACAATTTCTGTTTTATATTATTTTATTGAATTAGGTATGATCCATTTCGTTATATTTCTATCATTACGTTCGTGCATAATTCAATAAATTAATATAAAACAAAAAAAATTGTGTGTCCATTATTTCCTTATAGAACGGAAGAAACTTTTCGGACAACCTGATATATTGTACCTACGTGTTTGCGAAGTTTAATCGTTTTATCACAAAATTTGTTACCGTTGGCAAAAAGGTTTCCAACAGGTCTAAATGTCCAAGATCTTTCATTAAATATTCTACCGTTTAATGTCAAGGGTGTACGTTCCACGTGTTAATATATAATATATTCATTATGCGTGTTAATTCGTGCGTGTTCACGCACCAACTTGAGCAGAGAGCGTACGATAACGTGGAAAGACGGATACATCGGTATAAGGAACTGTGGTATCTCGCACCCAGAAATATCTACCGTGTTGAGATAGCTGTACACGTGAGCCAGTATTCTACATAGAGACACGTGTGTACTGGTCGCGTGCTTCAACTATGCATATGCCATCACCACGTATTTCCGTGTTCGTATGGGCCATCGTCCTCGCAGCCGTCTGCCACTTCCGTCTGCTGCGTGTCTTCCTCCACGCCACTGTTTTAACATCCTCCGATACCGCGTTCAACAGTTACTTTATCGCGATATTAGCCATATACCGTGGTGATTCATAATCCTTCGATCAGAAATTTCCACAGTTGCGAAGTTAAGGATCGTTGAAAACGATCCTATTTTAGATAGGCGAATTTTAATTCTTGCAAATACAAATAGGCGATAATGAAGCGACGCAAAAGTGAGAAATATAGAAATTATTATATGCAAGCGACTGGGAATCCGAGTGAGCGACGAATCCGATTAATCGGTTGCGTGAAACACCGAGAATTTTTATGCGAAACACGACAACTAACATGGACTAATCTTCTCCCATACACCTTTGACACAGCTTTCTGTCGGTAGATTATACTTTAATATTAAACCTTGCTCTACGAAAGATATCCTATGAGACTGGAATTTAGAGCTTTAGAACTATCGAGATATTTGGAAGGGAAGCAATCTTTCTCACGAAATTCTAACACGTAATCGGTGATATCTGACTGACGACGAATCATCGCCAGTAACGGGTTGCAGTGATTAACGCGACTGTAAAAGGATCGCGAATTAAGAGGAACACAGGAGAATTTCGTCGAGGAACAGAAATAAACGAAAAGTTTAGACGATGAGGCAGAGAAAAAGACGCGATAGACCTCGCGAAAAAGGGTCGTAGATCCTCTCGCAGCGTGGAGCAGGTCGAGTGAAAAATAGCATCGAACGGGAAACCGGTCGAAAAGTTGGGAAATAAAAATGGCAAAAGAGAGATGAAAGCGCGCGGAAAGCCGGGGTTGGCCAGGGAGGCAGTGGAATTTCGAGAGCGTAGAATTCGAGGAGGAGCACAAAACACGGATATATAGTCTCGATAGCGGGCTGTTAATTCAGCCCTGGCCACCGGCTATTCCCAGTGCAGAACGTTGCAACACACGGGACGAAAGTAATCCCGCCACGCTGTATTCTTAACCCGTTGCACCGACGTCGGTGGGGCCAGCGAGGACGAAAGGGGGAGGTAAAAAAGGGCAAAAGAGTGCGTCTATGACGTCAATTGGAAAAGGTTCCTCTCGTGCCACGGGGCGCGAACTGCGACTACTCTCATCGGGGGCCCCGTGTTCGGTGTCGCTCTCGTGGCATCAAAGCCAGTTTCCTCGTCTTATCCTCCACCAGACACTGGTATAGGATCAGGTTTTCGTTCGTCATATCGTTTATATCTCGATTTTGTCCGAAACAGGGACTCGATGAATTTTCCTTCTCCTTTTAGGGTGAAATCGTCTTGGAGAAAATAATTATTTTTATTATCGCGTGTTATTTTTAGGGATATTTAGTGGGAAGAGACTTTCGGCTAAATAACGCGTTCACTAGGATTTTTATCGATCAGATATCGATTTGTAATATGGAAGAGAGAGGTAGCAACGTAAAGATTTGCTGTTTCGTAATCTGGCAAAAATGAGTTTGATGTATTATTTGCTACTTATTTTAGAAATATTGAGAGGGAAGGGGGGTTTCTTGGTAGATTTTTACGAGCTTCCTTCTTGTTACGATAGGAGAAAAATGGTTTTTCTATGAAAAATAGTTTCATAAACTTTACATCGAATGCGGATTTTGTGAAATGAGAAGAAACGAACGAAAATGAATCTGATACTTTTGTTACTCGTCTTAGGAATATCGAATAGGGTTTCTATGGATCTTTGATAATACGAGACGACTCGAAAGATTTGATGCTTCTTTAAAGAGTAGTTCAATTTCTACAGTATACGCGTTACAATTTCGTGTATCTTTATTACAAGTTGATAGTCTCTTACGATGATCAAACTTTGGCCAACTTGTTCTAACCTTTACTTCGTTTAAATTCGCTTTTGTTACATAACTTTTCTCGGTCGAATCGAACTCTAGTTAACGGGAGGATAAGATCGAGGCGAATGCTTTTTGAATGGGGTCAGACGCGATGCATGGAACGCAATTGTTACGAAGGCGTCTCGCAACAATATCCAGCGCTGAAACTTTTTACAAGGAACGTAACGTTTCAAATAATTGTTTACAAAATCCCCTAAGTGGTTAGTAACAATCTTGTCTGCACCTATCGTTTTATTCCTCCGTTGATAGACACACTTAGAGGATCAATTAATCTTTCGCACTACGTTCGTTAGGTTTTTCCATAAATGTAAACGATTAACGTTATTTCTACACGCTCTTTACCATACCAAAATAGATCTCTGAATTTACGAAAGAATCGATTAATCTGTCTACGCTACGTTTCTGACATTTTTCTATAAATGTTTAACGTTATCTGTGTCGTTTCAAACACACCTAAACACATCTAGACACACACTCGCTGTACCAAAATAGACGCGTGAAAAAATTGCTCAAGGGAAGAGAAAGATTGTTCGGGCGTGTAAAATTCGTTTCTATACCACTGGTCTGGTCTTGTCCGTCTGCGTTTCTTTCTTCTCGTTTCCTCTTCTCCGTCTTCTCCTCGTTAGAATAGGCGAAAGTACGCAGGGAGTGGCATCCACGCGATTCGCGCGAGAGAATTGGCCGCTCGTCAAAGAGGCTATTTGCAACCCTCGCGGATTAATTTTAAGAGGGGAACGACGGTTTAGGAACCTCCCCCTCCCCGTAACCGCGTCGGTGTCGCCGTTTCGCGGATCGCTATCTCGCGGTTTCCGTTTTTGATGGTCGCGGGAATGCGCCATTTCCACTCGACCGTAGCAAACAACAGAGTAGTGTACTTAGATGATCGTTACCGTGAAGAACGTCGAAAATATCTCTTCCTTTCGAATAAATCAATTCATTCGTTTACACGTTTTGGCACGCTTTTGGTTTTTCGAGAGGCAGTCGAGCTGCGCTCTTGCTCCGACGTTTCGAACACGCAAAAGTGTAGCTCGTTACGCGATACAAAAACCAAAAAACTGATATCCAATCGTCGCGAAAGCTGTAGGTAGAAAGTGAAATTTATATATTTTGTTTGTAATCTTGTTTCCGCATGGCAGTAATTTTCGTCTTTCTTTGTGAGATTTCGTGCGCTGAAGAGATTTTTCTCATTGAAAGTGTCTTTGTTAATTGTTAACTGGTTGACGAACATTGCAGCTGCTTGCATATGTTCGTTACAGTACCTTCGTTTTATCTTCTGTGGACGAGCGATACTTAAAAGTATACCGTGGACGTCTTAGTGATTTCTTGACATGATAGAAAGATGAAATGCAACAAAATTGTGGTATAGAGATGAATCTACGTTGAAAATAACGCGAATCAAAATATTTCCAAGTACATAATTAATATGAAAACGTAGAATGTATATTAATAATATATTAAAAATACTTTTGTTAATATTTTGACGATATTTATATTACATTATTCGAGTTACTACTTGAAACACTTGTATTCCATATTTATGTATTGTGATATTCCACATATGCTTCGTTGTTGAAAACTGAAAGGAAACTTGAACTAAGCGATAAAACGTGTCGTACATTACACATTTATTATCTTCTGCCTTCTAGTTTCGAGAGGTTTCTGGTCTCATACGCGACACCTCATAGATTTTACGTAACATTTGCCTATTCACATCTTGCTCTTTATTTATTCATAAATAAATTTTGCCTAATTACTTTGACAATCGATCTAATCAATCCTAAGCTCTTAGCAACTCTTCTAACGATCGTACTTTATATATAACGAACGATAGAGTAAATCGTAATGTAAATATCCAACGAACGCTTGCAGCAGCTCCTTTCGAACGAATCGATGGAAAAGCAGCCCGAAAGTTCGAAACGGGGCGCGGTCCTTTATTCCTGCTGGCGATTAATTATGCGAGTCCACCCTTTTGGCGCAATTAAGCCGTCAGTTTCCAGCGTTCGACTGGCGCGTGAAAGACAGGGTCTACGCACGTTCGCGGGGAGAAAAGAGGCGAAACACTGCCGCGAGAAAGACTTTTATCCCTCGTTAAGGGAGCACGATGGGCAACCCTCGCAATTATAGAAACCACCCTTCGTCGAACTTGAGCTGCCGGCTCTTGGAGGAAAATTCGCGCGGTGGATGGAGCGGAATTATGCTTACCCCGTTGTCAAAGGATTCAAACGCGACCGTTTCGTCTGAACGGGACTCGCGGAACCTCCCCACAGCCGCATTCATCGCGAGATATAACCGTGAGCTCGCTAGATGGGCTACAGTTTGTCGTTCCGCTCGATCTTCCGCGCGACATTTCATTTTAGAGAAGATTCTTTCCCTTCCTTTTGTTGTGCGAGTTTTATTCGTCGTTTATGCGACGGTATACAATGTTTCCTTTTTTTGATCATTTTTATCGGTGGTAAAATTTCATTTTAGAGAAGATTCTTTCCCTGCCTTTTGTTGTGCGAGTTTTATTCGTCATTTATGTCGTATATATTTTTGATAACTTTTATCGGTGGTAATTAGTGTATTAGTATTGATTAGTATTAAGAAAAAGGGTGATATAGTTTTTCTTAATCGTAGTAATATTTTCTTGTTAGGGGATGATATGTAGTTTCATTTTATTTGACAATTACGACACACGTATCGTAGGAAATAATTCACCTTTACAATCAAGTTTCACGGGAATCACAAAATCGACTATTTTTGGAATATTTCAGGCTCGTGTCTGTCTTAAACCAACGATAATATAAAACTTTTCATTTTTTAATGTAAAGCTAAAGAAGATAATGGGCTGCAAGAATTATACTACCTACTCAAAACAATAGTAATAGTAACAATTAATAATATACAAGCTAATATGTTTGATAAAATGACGTGTTATTTGCACGATACTGCAATAATAATTAAGTTGAAAACAGTGATTAGAACAGAATGTATAGATGCCAGTGATTTTTTTTTTTATGTATTATTAATTTACGATCAATTCTCGCATTGAGAATTTTCAGTAATTTTCTCTGACGTGGCGCAGTGACATGGCTAATTATTTATAATAAGTTAACACTTAATGCCAGTGATGAGTATAAAAATCGAAGTGACACGAAAAACGAACTGTGAAAATTGAATCAGTAGTATGTACGTGTGTTGATATGTTACTTATTTTGTATTACTATTACTTTGGGGTCATTTTGCTGATACTTATCGATTGCTTTTGCTACTTATTATCGATCGGCATCTTCGTTGAGAAATATACCCAGATGTCAGCCGTATACTTGGGCTTCTGTGGTTTTGTGTATTTTTTGCAACATTTTTTTCGGAAATATCGCCCCACGGGAAGGGTTGTAGCTCGGTTGAATACGTGGACACATTAGAAATGTCATAACTCATCGACTCAGCAAAGTTGTTGGAACAAACAGTGGGAAACTTAACACTTGTCCCTTCTGGACAAGTACTAATGGCTCGAGTTAACCCCTTGATCGTTGTCGTCGCGACCATTTCCACCCTCGTACACGATGTTTGCACTCGAGAAGCGAAATATAATCGCAAATGCTTCTTTATCCTTCTTGCGCAGGATTTGTCGTCACTGCTTAAGAATAATAATCGACGATGAATTTGTAATGCGATACGAATCTGTTATCAAAAAATTAGCGATATTCTATAAAAAGGAAAAAGAAATAAATATAGTTTCTGGTTCATAATTTACTAAATCTTCATTTATTTGATATCTTTCATAATTTGTTAAATTTGTTCAATCTTACAAATCTAGCATCAGCTGTTGTCTGAAAGAAATTGTTCGTTCCTTGGACAACTTAGACAAATTTCATCTACACGGCTACTTTCCATACACCCATATGCAAACTCTTTCTTAAAATCGTTCTCGATCGTTTCTAGCATTGTTCGTCATGAAAATAAAGAACAACGAATGGAGGAGGATACTTCATGGGTGTGCAAGGCCCGGTGGACGTCCGCGCATTGTGTTACGAAAGGGTGCATCGGCCCAGATCGCGTTGGATTTCATATTCACTCGGCAATAATAAAGATTCGACGTCGTTTTCCTTTCCCTCTTCAGGAAATAAACGCGCGAGGGTTCGTGTTGGCGGCCGGTTTATAGAGAGCGATTCGCAAGAACAGTTTGGAGGCAGAGAGACATCGACAGTTTGCCATTCTAAGTTAGAATTTGCGCTAGAATATTTCCAAAAATATACAATCGTTGCTTCCTCTAGATATAATATTTTAATGTTCCTTTTGTTCGCTTTTTATGGAACGTGGAAAATAGTGATTTATCGAAAAAATTCATTTGATGGTGTTGATGGTGATATTTGGCAATTGATCGTTATGTAAATAGAAGAGGATTGTTCACCATGAATTTTCCTGAAATATCAAAATGCCAAGATTGGAAATATCCAGATTGGATATTATCATAGTTGGACTGTTCGATATCATTCGTTTCGCCATCCTTTGCTTTCATTTTTATACTCGCGTTTGATTCTTTTCGATCGTAAGACTATCGAAGGGCTAAGAAACAAAGAACTCATCATTTTTCATACGTCCACTATCATCCAGAATATCTTAATAGCTCGTAAAACATCCTTTGCGCTAATTTATTAACTACCAAACATCAATCGTATGTGCTACGTTATTACCAAAATAAACCAGTAGTACGCCAGAGAAGGAGAGCGCTATAAGCGAGTGCATCGTCTACCGAAAGACCACGCGCCGCCACTTTATTATTACAAGCTTGACAAACAGGTGGTTGAAAAAAACGTTTCTCCTCGAGTCATTCGAGGTATGCAACGAGAAACGAGAGAGAAAAAGAGAAGAGCTCGAAGCCAACGGGGCTTATATTTACAACGAAGCAGGTGCCGATCGATTTCTGTACTCGGCAACAATGTCCAATTTCGATATTCCTTCGTGGAACGAAGGTTCTCAGCTCGTAAAGAAGCTAGAAACAGCGAAATAGCAACGCCTGAAAATTATTAGTATAGTTCTATCAGCGACGAAAGGCGGCTGCCATAATTATACGCGAGAAATAAAAATTATATCGGCGCAGCGTATTTAAACGTAGAAGACGGCCACTTGTCGAGGAGTTGATGGTTATTTTTGGAAATTAATACATATATTCACCAAAATACCGATCCTCGACAAATTGACAGATTAATATCCGGCACGTTAATCGGACTCTCCTACTTTGCAAAATTTCCAGACGTTTCAACTCCAATCCTCGTGTCTGCAAACCAAACTCTCCAAACATTGCAACACCTCGAATACCCAAACAACTTCCACTTTCGGCTGAAAGCTCCACCCGCTACGCTCCAACGTTTCACGAAGCTTCAGAAATGGAGCCGATACGACATGGAAACGTGTCGATAGGTGTTTTCGAAGCGGCGCGGCGCCTCGTAACTTTTCGCGGCATTATCATTTAATTGCTCGTCGGTGTTTCTCTTCCGTGTAGGCCACCGTTGGGTCCTGTCAGGGACCAGGAGGCAATTCGAGGACGTCGGTCGCGTCCGACCCGGCACATCTGCCCATTCGTGGCAGGTGGCGACTTATCCGCTTCTCTCCTGCTCGAGCCATCCTTCTCCCTTGCGAGCGTGGCTCGTTTCGCTCGTTCCTTGTCCTTTCCGTGGTCTGTCCGCGTTTTCTCTCCTCGTTCCCACCTCTGGCCGCGACTCTCTTTAAGCGGACAAGCCACGCGACAATACCGCGGCCAGGCGCGTGTCAGCGTTCCCACCACGTCTCTTCAAGAGGATATGTCGTGCCGCCGTGTAAAACGGCCGCAGGGAACGCGCGGCGTGTAATTATTAATCATTAAAATTACTTCGCCAACCGTTCGTGCGGAGAACCGTCTTCCCATTGCTACAGACGGCTGGTTTCAGTTTCAAGGAATCGCCTGTATTCGACGATGTACGACGCGTTCGGGCGCAGAATTATCGGAGCTTTCGGATCGACTTATCTTTGGTGCTTTGGCGTAGTAGAGGATCGTGTTTGCTCGAAGAGACTGAGAGGTTCGGAGAAGTTGGTTTGTTTAGATAATATACGACAAGAGATGGTCGGCGATCTTGGGATCGATAAAAGCTAAGGGTAGTTTGCATGGTAGAACGCTGTTTGTGCGAAGCGATTGGAAGATAAGAAGGGGTTTGATTATAGTATTTTATGGTATTGTATGTATGATTATAGTATTATGCGATACCAAGATAATTTTTCAATTGAAATATCGTATTAACGTAGGAATGAACGTGAATTCCAAGATATTGTCGTCTAATAGCAAAAATCACAAAACTCATTAAAATCAAGATAATTTAACGTGGTAACGGTGAGTTTCATATTTATTTAATGGAAAATTATTATAACTCTATGTTTCAAATATTTGAAATATAAAAGTTATCGAGAATACATAGAAAAGTAATTTGTTTAATCTTTACGCAAGTATTACTTACAATACCAGGAACTTGTATAAATCTATAAATGTAATATAGATACTCTTCTATAAATACGCTTCCAATTTTCCTCTTAACTTTCCTTTTCCTCTTAATGACTTACCCAGCCCACTTCGTACTCTACAATCCGAATGACTAGCATTCTGACCCATTTCCAAAGCCACCCCAATAATCCCGCCCTCTCTTTCTCTTCTCTCTTTCTTGCTCTTTCCTTTTCTCTCTCTGAAACCTACTTACAATCTTCAACCGCGACTCGAAGAAGCTCATCGATACTTCAAAACAGGCACATCAATTCCTCCTGTATGTACCTTCTTATGTACTTGTCCCTTCGCCACGATGCATAATTCAACGATAGACCAGTTACTAGCTCCTCGAAATGATAGGAATTCTCGGTTGAACGATCTGAGCTAGAGACTTTGACCAGACTCATTGTCTAGAGTACACAGTCCCTCTATGGTATCCGAATGGATCCTGGGATTTCGGGATCACAGGAAGCAGCCGAGGAGCGGGGATGCCGTTGTTACCAAGTGAACGTATTAAAGGGTGGTAGGAGGCTCGACAGATGTTGAAAATTTCAGACTCGCTAGAGAACTGGAGAGTGAAAGAAAGAAGGGACGGAGGTGGTGGAGGCAGAGAAGAGGAAGGAGGAGAGAAGGAGAAGGGAGAAAGGGGGAGAAAGAGAAGGAGAGAACTGTTGGTGAGAAGACAATGGAGCATGGTGGCGCGTGGCTGTCCGCTAGTTATGGTGGGGATAAACACGGGGTGTAGGAGACACTTAAGACGATGATGACGATGACGGGAGGAAGAAGAGAGAGATTGAGGCGAGCTTTAGAACTCGGGGAGCATTGAACTGTGTGTCCCCTTATCTTTCGCGGAGCATCATTCGGGAAATGAAAAAAGGCACCCGCCGTTTTGTCCGTGTCTGCCTCGTGCAATTGAGAAAATATTGTGGCATACTGTAGTAAGGAACATGGCTCTCAGGGAGGGTCCTTCTCGAGGCTTTCTTTGCTACGGTTGCGTAAGGGTGGTATAAGCGGAAGGTAGATTTTTATTGGACGGCGGAAATTATGGCAAGTTCCATTGTGTCGATTTATGATCGTTATGCGATTTGCAGAGGCTAGTTTGACACGGTTGAATAAAATTGGCTGTAAATTTCAAACAAAGTTACATAGGACGCATGTTTATACGAGATCTTTCCATTATTTTTGTCCCTCCTTGTTTTCTTCCCAAAGTGGGTCATACATGTTACGATACACCCTGTACGAATACATGCTAAATATAGTTAAATACTAGCTAGCACAAAGTTATTAATACTCGTATGCAAGTTGCAATTTTGAACTTCCCTTCGACCACAGCTGCGCATCCATACGATCCTGAATCAAAAAATTGCACACGCGCTCGCAGGATCTATCGACCTGTTCGATCTGCGAATCGCCCGTGCCTACGCTACAATCCCTTTCGCCTCTCGGTAGTCGCTAACAACGTTTTCGAAATACCACGAGATATTGTTTCCAGATAAAAAGCTGTCCGATGGCGTCCGAGCATCGTATGGGTACCGTTCGCCCGATCATCACCAGCTGACTCGGTTTGGCGCGTGCCGAGTTCCACGGCACAACGAAGTCACGCCGAAGTGGTTCGCCTCCTTTCCACTTTATTAACGGGGCCATACTGCGCGACCACGTGTTCTCCGTGCCACGATAAAAATCGCGTCCGGGAACCAGCCGCAAAAAGGGAAGAAAAAAGAAAAAAAAAAAGAGAAAGGAAGAAAAGAAAAAAAGAACTGGGCTCCTCTGTTAATGCAATTTGCCCCGGCGATAGATCGATTTGGTGCTCGAATAATCTTCCTTTGTGTCCTGGCCCGGGCAAGACAATGGGCTCTGCTCGTTCAGAATTCGCCTTAGTTCTGCTGACCAGCATCCATTGTCGCCGCCACTTGGCACCGCAGTCGTAAACATCCCGCTACAATCGATCTTAACGATCCGCTGATTTTATGGCTCGTTATTATGGCTGATAGTTGGTCAGTTCGAGTGGATTCTGGGCTGGAGATGGCCAGTGGCAGATTTGTGGAATTGTTTGGTTAGATTTGTGGATATTGTAATGGAGCTAAGTGGTGATATGGAGAGGATGAGCGCAGTTTGTTGAGGTTTGTTTGAAACAGGCGGGGATTTGCGTGGCGGTATTGCGGTTGAAGGAGGATATCGGTTGCGGATTGTTTGTAAGGTTTCGGAGCGTAGGTGAAAGGAATATTGTGGATTTTATGTTGCATGAGTCATAGGGTTTTGATTTGTCTATGGGTGCATAGAGTAGGTTACTACCCTGAAACAATTCTGGATTTTATCAAAACTTCCAGTATGTTAGATATTCGTGACACTCTTGAATAAAAAACAAAAAAAGAAAATTGGAGATGGGAATTTCTCTCGAGTTAAAATCCATCGAGTAGACGATCCAATTAGTTCAGGGAGAATTAATCCAGAATTATAGTTACTGTTGTGTACGGTACAAAACTTGTATCGAAGAAATCAAAATGAAAGCTATATGAAAAAATATGTAATCTTTAACCATATAAAAATTTATCCAATTTTTCTAAAATACACCCCGTAAGTTTATAAACTTTCTTGTTAATATTACAAATTGGTTAGTTTGCCTGCTTTAATAATCGTAGCACTGTTCTTTCCTAGTACTAATTGTAAGTTTAGAGACTTTGGGAATTCCTATTTTCCACTGGCACACGTAATGCAACCATCATCCATATATTTTACAAACAAATCATTCAGATTGCCAGAACAGTGCACTATCGTAAATTCGGAAAATTTCGAAAAATTTCTATGGGAAAAATTACAAACCGAACATTCCTATTCTCGCGGTTCTGCTGCTAATATTTCTCACTAAACGTAGAAACTTTAGAAACAAGAATTCCTACTTCTCACTGGCATACTAACAAAGCTCATACAAATGGAACAACTTTCTTCTCAATTAACCATTCTACGTCTATCACACCGAGCTCAAACGCTCACTGCAAAAAGAAACTTGGTTTGTCTTACTTCTTGTCTTAACCTCTGAAGAAGAATGCAGATCACGAAGGCTGTAATATGTCGTTTACAACGATGTCGGGCATTCAGAGTCCCCATGGGGGATGAATTCTAAAGAAAGGGGCAGTTGGTAATGTTTGTGGTTCTAGAAGAACGCGTCACAGCGGTGGTCCTCCTGTTACCTGAAAAATTTCAGGATCGTGCCCTCGGTTTCGTCGCTTCATTGACTCCAGGATCTTCGAGACACGTGGTGCAGCACAGATTTCGGCTTCTTCGAACAAAAAGCTTGCAGACACTAGACACGTTCTTAGACCTTTGGAGAGGAGAGAAGTAGTCGGTGCAAGCCACCTACAAGACGTTTCAGGTATATACATCACCGCAGGTTCGATAATGATGTCTTATACCTGCCTTCTTTTTCATCCCTCAATACATTTGGGCATTCTATCTGTCACGATTTCTTAATTAAATCCGACAAATTATCGCGTTTCATGCTATGTTGGAATTGTTCGGATAGTTTGTGACTATGATCGATGATTTCTGTTTGAACGTATAATCTTTTGGCTTTATTCTTTACCTTAGAACTTTTGTTTTATCCTTGTCGAAGTGACATAAGTTTTTTTTTTTATTGAAATGGATCGTACATTAAAATGTAAATTATTAATTACATTTGCGGACTTCGTGTTTGGGATTATGAAGGAGTAGATATTTTATACGGAAATGTAACATAAAACTTGCTGCAGGTATAGATGTTAAGTGAATATACTATATCATGTTCTAGCTACCCATTTTGATGCTGCATAAATCCCTAATTAACTTGGCTAAAACACAGGCAATAGGAGGAAAAGATTTATTAAAAAGTATCTTACATTTTTTATTTCTTCTCAATCCTTACATTGATTGCTTAAACTGAACTGAATATTAAAAGCGCAAGAAACTACAGTGTACTAACGACGCTTAAAACAATCATTTAGATTAAAACCTCCCTCGACCATTATTAAACCAGAGAATAAAAAATTCTAAAATTTACCCTCTCCAACCCTGGTCTATTCAGGCGAGAACAAAGTTTCGCATATTTCAGTGTTCTAGTCGGTACAATAATAAAATAAAAAAAGGATAAAACTGTCACGAACAGACTGGCCCCATAAGCCACGTTGGAGTTCGCAGAAAGCTATGGAGAAAAAAAGAGGTTTGCCGAAGAGGGTGACGGGTTCTTCCGCAGAGAGAACGGACACGGCGTTTTCTTCATCCTCGTCGTTGACCCCTGTTTCCCCCTTTTATTCGTCGGGGGTGGGCACGGGGGTAATATAAAGTGGGTGGATGAAATGAATGGGATATGTTGTGAGCGGTTCGGTTGAGTATTGTTGATCGAACAATGCCGTCTGGCTTGTACACGCCGAGAGAGACCCCAGGAGGCAGCTGACATTCTCTGACTGCGAGGAAGAGCACCTCCGCCTGGCAACAACCGCTTAATAAAATTATCTTGGACGGATGGAACGATTCCTCCAGCCTCTTGCAATATTTCCAACCACTCCACAGTGCTTTCGTTTTGTTTGCCTTGTTTTTTAATGGACCAATTAATTGAGAATGTTCGAAGCAGGTTTCAATAGCGTGACACGTAGAACAGAGAAACTTTTCTTTTTTTCTTGTTGGTGGACAATATAAATTTATTATATTTTAATTTAATTTAGTAAATTTTGTATATTCGTTACATTTCCTTTAATCTTTAGATTTTTCGGATTCTGGTGATAGGATTGATAAATATTCTGTTGTTAAGTTGTTTGACCAGTTGATCGTATATTTACTTCGATTTTATTTATGTTCTTTTGGAAGGGATAGATACGCCGTTTGGCAAAGATCTGGAGTTACTATGTGTTTCGCAGAACTTCAGAATTCTTGAAAAGGTAATAGTTTAGAATTCTTTTAACTTAGAATAATTTTCGCTTTAATGTTTAGCGAAATAAAGGAAATATCTGTGATATTCGTCTTGGACAGGTAGCAGAATTGACAAGAGATTTAGTACAAGAATAAATGAGAGACTGGTCTTGAATTTTTGCACCAAATTTTTGAATAGTGTAACTTGAATTTTTATATTCTTTCTATGAGTTAATTGTACAATATTATTTAGAAGCTGAACATTGCAGTTTCATTTACCGTTTGTCAGATGGTATTTCACCATATTCTTTACGCTTTCTACTTCATACCTTTTTCATACTGTCCATGTAAATTTGCAAGATAAATGGCCTATAATTTTCGTCATTGAATATTTAAAACTTGTACTTTTTTACGTACATTATTTTACTTTTTCCCCATATAATACACAATGTACTAAAATGAGACCTACATCGTTGAGAGTAAATGAGTAATCGATTTATATTTTTACGATGAACGACGCGAGAGAGAAAATAATTTTCCACCGGTTTCCTTGCCAAGTGTTTGAAAGTTTGTATTATAAGCGTATGTATTAATATTAATCTCATAATTTCGAGGCGAAGCCAGGTGACGAGAAACCCAATTTTCCAAGGCTGTCTCAGTACGTAAATACGGGAACAATTATTCCGCATATGCAAAAGTATCTTTCGCGGATAGATCTGCCGATGCAATTCCAAGTGGTTACAGGATAATTACAAGTTAAAGAAAATAGAATATATTATGTTTTTTTTAAGTTATTTGACGTAACTCACATACGAGATGAGATCATATCATATCGGTGTTCAATAACATGTAACACAAGAATTATCAGTTTCAGTTTTCATCTTTCCTTGGCCGAATAAAAACCTTGTTATCTTTTACGGTATTCGTTTTTATTTTATTCAAAATCATAATTATTATTTAAAATAATATGATATCCGTAGCGGAGAAATGAAGATGCCAAACATTTGTCCATATATTTTACAAAAATCATATCATTCGACGTACAATTTCTACGAAAAATTATTATCAATCGGTTATTTTAACAAATCTGGTAGTTCTCACCCCTTTCCGCAAATTTTCTCCTGAAGATCATACTCGACTGTCGATCCTATTTAACTAGGAAAATGAAGTTTAAACGAATCTACCCCATTAAAATTTAAAATTTAAAAAAAGATGATTTCGTATGACACGAAGCCCCGTTTGGAAATTGTCGAGTTTATCTAACTGGGTTATCTTCGTAATTACACTATTATGCAAATTGCGCAAAGGTGGCCGAGAAAGAAAAAGTTGGCCTTCGTCTCGAATTAAGGATCCTACTTGGGAGAACCCAAACCCTTGAACTTCTTAATTATGTAGCAAAAGCTGCTCGTCCGTACCCTTTGCAACCTGTTACTCCTATGCAACCTTTTATGAGCTATTATCTGACAAAGGAGACGTGCCACGCAACGTGAGCCCCCTTTAAGAATTAAATAGAAGGCGGGGTCGTCGACTGTTTTCTCTGCGCCCCCTGTCTGCCAATGAAATCCTCAATTTAGCGAACGTCGATCTTAAGATGGTCAGACGTTGCACCTTGTTCTAGGGTTTGCACCCTTTTGCAGGCCTATATCGATCATTTTTACCTTTTTCGAAGATCTTGTTAATCTTTTTTTGTGTTCGATGAAACGCGAGACTTCGCAAGAGCAAGGAAATAGGGGTGAGACAGAATGAGTAGTTGTTTGAATTTCATCAGATTCATTCTATACAATTAATAATAAATAAACTATTAAATAATGGTTTGGTTGTAATAAACGATAATGGTATTTCATATGTTTCATTCAAATTTACGCATACGCAGAATCAGATTTTTGGTTAACATTCATATTTAATTAAAGATAATTCGCGAACCTTATGCCAGTTATAACAACTAACATCTGATAAATGCGTGGGATAAGTTGTACGCTCTAAATAGGTATAAACGTATCATGAAAGATGGATCTATAGATCATCTCAAAGTGTTTAAACGTCCGTTAATGTATCGAATTTCTCAACTTCGTCATGCAGGATGGTTGGTAGAAAGGGCTGTTTCCTGTCGATAAGCCACGTGGCTACTCGGTTACTCTTTAAACTCTTTAGTAACATAAAGAAGGGAGGGTTCGATAGACAGCTGAGAGGATCAAGGGAAAATATAGGTTTAAACCTATTTACACCAATATTTATATAATGTGAAACGATTTCTCGTATCTGAATCATCAAGTTAATTACTCTATTAAAATGTTATTTATTAATATATATATATATATACATGTATGTAGTATGACTTCGTTTATTCGAACGTATCGGTAAACAAGATCGTTCGGATAACCGATGAGTTCCGATAATAATAGAAGCCAGCATTCGGATACTCGAGGTTGAACAACAATTTCGACCGGAACATTCAGTTGCGTATCGAACGTGTACGACTGCGGACTGTACGAATTCGTGTAACAGTGTAACTGGAAGCACGCTGAACCGTAGTTCGCATAATAGCGGCTGCTCAGGTATGAATTCATATGATTGAAACGCTAAACAATGATTTGTTCGTATGAACGAGGTGCGCATCAATTTTATATATTCATAAATATATTTCACAAATTTCATAAATTTCTAAAGTGGAATATATTCATATTGAATTTGAAAGAAAAATAAACCACGCCCTAATACTTTAATCGATCATATTTACAGTGAAATAAAATTCTATTTAGTTGGTACTTTTTAATCGTTTAACGAGTTTATGTCATTTGATCAGCTTCGTGGAATTTTATCGCCACGGTGATATATAAAAAAAATAATCTAATCGATATACATATTTTCTAAAATTCTGTGTGCTTCTAGATAATTAATATTTTTCCTATAATACATATAAAGCAATAATAAAACATAAAGTCACGAAACGTAAGATGCGTTAACCTTGAGATGAAATTTTGTATTATTTTTACTTGAATAAAAATAAAATAAAAGTAAAAATAAAAATAACCTTTCGAAGCGTACGACGATTGAAGATTTTGTGTCATCGTGCGTCGTCAAAAATTCGTCACATTCGCAGAATTACATTTGAAGAAGAAAAATGTGCTAAGTACGAAAAGCACGTGCGAAATCAGTACAGGTATTTGTCCTGTGTCTCTGGGGTTCGTTCGCGTCCGACTTCTGGCACGCAGCTGTGTTCCTCTTGTATGATCAACGCTCGCCAAAATCAATGGGTTCAATCCTGAACCTATTGAAACCACGTTCGAGTATCGACGGATGTCCTCAAGCACCTGGGTTTCGACGTGGAGTTTCTAGAACTAAATTGACACCTGGGAACCACATGCTGAAGCCATGGATCCGATGGACATCGTTTTTCATTTAGCCATCCCGTGTTTATGACTTTCCTTGCATCACGTTCGTCCTTTTTGTTCTCTTTTCATCGACTTAACTGTACAACCTTCTGGAATTTTTCTGTTGGTTTAGGATACTTGCCAATTGAGAGAATGTTGGCCACAACTTTTTAGACATTTTTTAAGTTCTGTTAAGTTTACTGAAACTTTTACAGCGGATATTCTATTTGTAAATATTCCTCAATGAAAGTTTATAGTTTCCAGAAACTTGCTTGTACTTTGTCAAAACTTTTCAACTACGAGTTGCCTTATTTCTAAAAATTTGAACTGTAAAAGGAAATGTATTCTTCTTCCATGATGAAAAGGAGTCACTGATTTTTATCTTAAAACAAGCATGCATTAAAATAAATAGCTATAATTCTATCGTCTACTACATATCTAATTCTATTATCATAATTCTGCGATATATCTAATTCCATTGTTATAATTCCATCGTAACGTATCTACATTCGCCTGAAAAATGAAAAAATTCATAAAATATACGTCATTAATTTCATCAACACCTACAGTCTCCGCTATTCTTCAATTCCACCCCCTCTATTCAACCCCTCGTTCATTATCTTTCCAGAAACCCTCAACTCATCAATCTTCGATGCTTCGTCTAACCCGTAAAAACAAAAGAACCCCCGTACCCTTAACCCAAACCAAAAGACAAAATCTCAGTTTTAATCCCGTTGCCGCTTTTGTAACCGCGATCGAGGGAAAACGTGCGAAACTTGTGAACCCTCGGTCATTAACATAACAAGATCGCAAAATAATAATGGATCAGTGGCGAGAGGATCGTCCGATGCAGCATTCGACGAACCAGCAAAGGGATGACCGGTGTTTTGAATGATCGTGCTCATTGTACTCGATCGAGAGCTGTTTCAATTTCGGAGTTTCAGCTGGTCTTTCTGCTTAGGGGAGGCTATCGAAATTGAAAAGGGGACGCGTTCCGCCGCTTTTCGATTTATTCAAATATATATCACGTGCTTCCCTTCCACTGAATTCCGATATGGTGCACGAGGTGCCACCCTGGCGCCAGATGTTTGCACCTTTACAAACTGGCAGTCGCCTGTTGCACGTTGAATTTTTCATTGCATAGGGTTCGCGTATTCCCCCCCGCGAGAAACTCGTATTTCATGTTACAACCTCGTTGTTTCATAGAGCGGGGGGAGGGTTGAAACGTCTGCACGAGACGTAGCTTTTCATGCACGGGGTTGCTTTCAGAGATTAGAGAGGGGTGGACTTATAGAATATTCTGTGGAGAATCGCACCGCGTAGAACTCGTTATACGACCTTCTGGATATTTTCAGACTCTTTCGGGGATTTTATTTTAGTTTGGATATCGAAACGATAGGTTTCGAAGCTTGTTTTTTGGAGATTGTTGCGTTTTTAGAGGTTTTTGGCCTGTTCGTATGTTACAGAATATACACGTTTTATTTTAAGATATTAGGATTTTAGACTTTCAAAAAATCTTGTACTTCAGGGATTCTTATTGGTTTTTATCTTATTGATTTTTAAGAAAAAAAGAAATAAAAATTCACGTGGAGGAAATTTATGCAGGTTGGATGTAGAATATAGATTCTGATTTTAGTTTATAGTTGTATCCAAGAATACTTTATGATGCGTGGGATACGTACAAATAGCTATTTGAAAATGTATCTTTTTATATTAAAAATATATTTAGAAGCTTTGTAAATTTCTTTTTTAATTAAGGGAAGTAGGGTCGTCGTGACGATCGATACGCGAATCACCTTATATATTTTTGAATAATTACTCTTGCATCGTCATACTAATACAGATTTGTTTTATGTTTCAGGTAAGTGCAACAATCTCAATTTTACCTGCAATCAGTGAAGTCACTAAGGTGTCTTCCGAAGATGTAAGTAATAATTTCATCATCGAGAATTAGTTCTGCATCAGAACGTTACCACTCTTATAAACAAGTATAATCGATCATCCTCCAATAGCAATACCAAACTCTCAAGCTGAAACTGTAATATACAGGGTGACCCTGGATTCACGGACGACCAACCGAGACAGAATAAAAAATTTGGCAAGTACATCTGAACTCGACTAATTGTGGTACGACAACGAGTAAACAATCGATAGGATGTTAAACTACACGTGAAGATAAGTCAAAAATGTAGACTAGAACATTTTTATAAAACGTTTTTTATCATGTGCGTGTAGCAGACTAGTTCTTAACCGAACATATTCAAACTTTATTTTCTAGAAATCGAGACTTTAAACGGAAAAATTTTATTTCACGTTTTCGACTCGCTTTCGCACGTAGAATAACCTCCTGTTGATCGTTTACTCGTACTCAGCCTGTACTTCGTCAAGTTTAAGTCTACTTGACAGATTTTCAAACTCGATTGTCTCGAAAACAAGCCCTCGGGCCAAAATACTTCGTTCCTCCCTTTCGACTCATTTTTACACGAAGAATTATTCCCCGGTCGATTTTCTATGACTCGCGGGACACCCTGTGTACACAGAGTATCAACGACCAGGACACTTTTTCAGGAGTTTCCTTTGAAAAGCAGATATCGAATTAAAGCGCGGCGGATAATCGTGAATCTCGAGCAGAGCGGAGCGTATTGGAGAGCACTTAACGAAAGGAAAACTCGAATGCCTCCTTCTATTCCTCTCATTCCTCTCTCCCTCTTCCCTTCCTTTTCTTCTCTTTCTTTTTTTTCAATCTTCATCCACTGGAAACTTGGTTCCCCTTCGATCGATTCGAGAACCGTCTGCAGAGTGTTGCGAACACGCATTGGAACAGTTTCACTTTGATCTGCGACCCGTGGAAATCCCATACGTCGCGTGTTCGGCGCGTGCACGCGCGACTCCGCTTCGCGCTCAAAGCCTGTTGCGCCCAAGAGGACAAGGTGCTAGCTGGTAGTACAAGACCTTCTGTTTAGGCGAACTGTCATCTCAGCGAATTTCACGGAAAGCTAAATTCCCGCTTTGTGGTTGAACCTTTGTTTCGAGCTTTATACTTCTTTTAATTTACGTTGTGTTTTCTCTTTTTGCCTTCGCGAGATGTTAGATTGGAATATCACGAGGAATTTGTTGTTCGTCGGCAAGTGTATTCTTAGATTTCTAAACTCTTAAGGGGGTTTCTTGGTATTCCTTTTCAAGTTACTGCCTTTGGATTTATAGGCTGGCTTTTGTTCGTTTTGGGGTTGAGCGAGGTTAGTGTGAATCATTCGGTAGACAGAGTAGTGGGAACACACGAGGATCATACTGAGAGTATTAAACAGTATAATTACGATTTAAGTAATTAATAGTTTCTATTTAATTATTTTTCAACCGATTGCAAATCCTTCAAATTCTAACACCGTCATAGAAAAATAATCGCCATTTGCGTGTAAAGTCTTCAAACATCTTTTAATCATTAATTTTTTTTTTAATCCTCTTTATAATAAAACAACCACGAAACAAACGATCAGTCAGTAATTTATTCGAGAAATTTAATCTCGATATATCTAACTTACTCGATGAAATTTACTTGAATTTCACAATCATTTATCGATCACAATTCTCAAATTGTTGAAAGATTTTGCTAAAATACTTCACTTTAGAATCAAATTTTGCTTGAATTCATATTCTATTCTATGGAATTCTATAAAAATTTGAAGAAAAAGGTCAACAATTGAAGACCTTAGGTACTGAGGAGTACCTAAAGCTTACAGTATTGCGAACCATCGTTAATAAATCACCAATAAACCTAATTAAAATCTCTTGCATAGTTCCGTAAGTTACAAATCAATGGCGAAATAGAGCAACAAAGCAGAATTTCCTACTGCGCGAATATTCTCGTATGATATCGATTTCTTGGGGACAATCGTGTAGTTGTTGCACTTGCACTGAAACCCTCTGTTTTTCCCTGAAGAAGTAGACTGCAAGACGTCTACGAAACATTTCATTGGCGCAAAGTGCAACAGCTACACAGTTGTTCCCGAAGAACCAACATCATGACATCTTACCATCGTGAAAGTTTAAGATCTAAGATACAAGAATACTCATCATCGTCTTGACGTTTCCACGCACGAAGGACATTTTATTCCCAATACGCTCGCATTCACAGTCATCTCTCTCTCTCTCTCTCTCTCTCTTTTTTTCTTTCTCGTTCGTCCACGTTTGTTCCGTGAAGCTCGATTAAATGCTGGTCTTGCCGTGAATACTCTGTTTGCCTCTTCGATGAATACGAAACGAACCGCTCGGTTAGGATGGCTCGAGACACGACGTGACTCAACCGACTCCTTTATAGAAGAGTCCTCCCTCGGAGGTAATGAACTTTGCTTAAAACGACCGCTCGTTCAGCGAAGCTCTGGCACAGACGCGCGGCACGTGCCCGTTCTTACTTCTGTCCTTTCTCATTCGTCATTTATCGTTGAATTCCGCGAGATACTTTCACCACCACCGGCTCGTTATTACGCGCTTTCCACCTCGATTAGCTCATTTCAGCGCGAATTACACGTTTCCTGGCACGCGAAGCTCACGATTTCCTGTACACAGACGTTATTTTGCCGGCTCTGATCGACATAGATAACCGATCGTGTCTGTGGAGATAGACAGCGTCTAAAAATTCGTTGCAAGATTGTGACATCGGAGCGGTCGTCTTGTGGTTATGGTTATATCGATATAAATATAGCGTGTGAGCTTCAAGGAATAGGTCTTTTGTATTTAGCTTCGACTATTTTATATTATTACATATGATTGCATACAGTATTATAAAAGACTTTGCAATTGATGCAGTATGAACTTTTGCACTGAAAAAACTTTACATTCATTCATTGCTCTTATTTGATATAAATCCACTTTGTAAAATTATGTCTTTTTATATTTCTTACTTGGTAAACCTTCTTTCATCCCCCGCTGTATATCGTTTCGATTGTTTTATATTTAATCCGGAGATGGGTGGTACAGTTTTACGTAGTTGAGATGTTGACAAAGTTGATTACATTCCGTCGTAATTAGGTAGTTGGGAGGTTGACATTATATCAACCCTTTTACTGTTCGTTAAAATGTTGTGTAAAGGCTATTTGACAGAAGTTGGAAAATAGTTGTCTTACGTATTTAATTATATCGTGCATAATTATCCATCCACTGGTAATACGTTGTACGATAGATATTAAAACAGAGAAGATAGAATTATTCATGTAGCCTCACAATTATAAATGAACAACATTTAAAGTATTTAAAGAATTATTTAAATCTCGTTTTCCCTCGCGCCACATTTTTCATTTAACGACATTGGCCATTCTTGGAACCTTAAGTGTGTTAATTAATTACCTTTAATTGGTTAGAATTAATTAATTGCGATTTCACTCGGATCGAGCCAATAACTGATTAATATTCCAATGGATCGGCGGATCAATTAATCGTCCCTGACAAATACGTTCGATGAAATTAAAAATTGCAACCTGCTTTAGGCCCATGTAGCCATTATTGTTATCTGTTATCGACCTATACCAGTAACGTAAATAATTATACAGAAATTAATCGGTCGCGTGACAATTATCTTTTTATTCGATGATGATCGAGGTGTTGCATCTTGCAGCAATGTTACCTCAACCTTGGCAATTTCGTAAATTTCGATGTTTTTGTCGAGATCCGGTCGGTGTAATGGAAACAGCTGCGAAGTCCAAATCAAGAAGACTTCGTGATACAGCACTTCGTGATATTTTGAAATTCTTATAACAAGGTAGCGATATAAACTTGACAGTGCAAAACGGCTGTTCCTCTCTCTAAGTAAAATTGAAAAGCGATATAAGAACCGGTGCGATGCCGATGTTGTGTTACACGAATTAAGAAGTTATAATTTTTGGTAATATTATGTAATATCTACAGAATATTGGGTAGTATTATATTTAAAATATTTGTATAACATTGCAGCAATATTGAGGAAACAATATTCATCGATCGGTAATTGGTACTTTTATGGAGAACCCCAAAAGATGTATGTCAAGGAGAAGATGCGGCATAAAAATCCTTCTGTTCTTATTCATATGGAAACGAAAAGCGATGAAGATTGTCAAACGATTAGAATGTCTGTTTTTCCAAGTTATTTCTGCATTATTTGTTTACGATCCTTATAAATGGTCCAGAAACGTATTCAGGTCACGAACGAGTCTTACTGCTTTTAATGCTTGCTCCGTGTTGACATGTGACATGAAAGAAACAATTCTTCATCTTCCTCTAGCGAACGATTTGAGAAATTAAAATGCAAATTATAAAGCTACATGGAATAATAAGCGATGGATTTAATTCTGCAATAATCGCTATATACATATATACATAGAGTGGTAATTTAGGTAACTAACAGTAAGAACAATTTCTTATTTATAACGTTCTAATTAAAAAAGTGAAACTTTGGTATGTGGTCTTAATTCAACAGCTAAAGGCTGTACTTCAAATCTTTATCGTAAATTACACTCTAATATCCCATAATGACACGCTTGCATACTTCTGTTGGCAATTCCAGCGGACTATAAAAATCGATAAAATGATGGTCATGTGTATCAGGTGAACGACAACGACTTGTTCGATGATCGATTGACCACGCTCTCATTTCACCTGTCGGATTTGCGAATTCGATTTCCTTTATGGCTATCGTCTGGCCGCACGAATTCCCCATACACCGCAGAAAGTCAAAGTCACTTCGCCGCTGTATGTTCCGTTTTCCTTCGATTATCACCGTCATTGTGTCTGTCATTAAAAGCAAAAATTCATTTAGCTCTATAGAACGATGGTTGGTTAATTCCATGATATTCGTGTCAGGTTATCGTCGATTTATCGAAATTGTTCCTTCCTTCGATTAAACTTCGTACGGAGAAACTTTATCTCGTATTGGTAATTTGTCTTTGCTCTTTAATTATTTTTTCTTTCTCGATTTCTTTTCTTTGGCTACAGTTTGTTTGTTTCCGAGGATTTTAGAGGGTCTCAAGAGAGGTGATAAGTTCGAGTGCTATGTGAAAAGGGTTGTTGAAATTAAACGAAGCGTAAACTCGGGAAAGTAAATGCGATACTTTTCGATGACTTAGGAACAAGGATGTTTCTTGTGTCTAATTTTCAACATTTCATTGATTCTATACTTTCACGATAATAGGTATGCGAAGATTATTATATACACTACAGGGTGGGCAAAACGTTTCCATAAGTTGGCGTTTGCGGCAATTAGAAGCGAAAAGAAGTTGCTGGTATTGCTTCGATGGAGACGATGATACTTATCGATACTTTATCGTATCGAAGACTAATGGCATCTTATAACACATATAAAACGGATTTCATCGCTTCGCTCGAAGTTGAAGATCGAATTCTAAGATACCGAAGCTCAGGTGAATCGAACAGCCCTGCCTTCCTGTATATCGCAGCCTATACCGTTTCGCATAATTTGCATCGATGCGAAGACGCGTGGCCCACATAGTGGGTCCCGGCCAATTAATTGGGCCGCGCCTTTTTCGGGCTAAGCGGAAAAAAGAAGAAGCAGGACATCCACGAGGAAACGTAACAGGGGAATTCTGTCAATGGGCTGGGAGACCGGCTTCGCGCAAGGTGCACCGTGTTCGTTTCTCTTTCTCCTTCCTTCACCTTGTTCCTTCTACCCCCGTAAGTCCGTTGAAGCTGGTCATCGAAGGTTCTCTTCTTTAAGTCTTCTGGGGTGAAGACTCGAGAAAGAGACAGAGATAGAGAGAGAAAGAGAGACCCTCCGGTGAACGGCGGTGTTCCATTGGACGACGGGCACGCGTACGCACCTGCCACGCATCTTTTTCGAGCCGCCTTTGTCGAGTCGGTCGATGAACAAACGCCATGCACGACGAGCCAAGAAAGTTCCGTCCCGTATAATGGGCCCTAAAAGAGTGACGGAAATGCGTCCCGGTGAACGGGAACAAAAGGGACGCTATACGGGCCGCGATTAGTCGCGTAAATTATTAATCGACCGCCGGGCTCATTCGGAACCCGCTAGGTTACCAAGGGTCCCGTTCGAGAGTGCACGCACAGCATGATGAACGTCTGTGTTAATGAATGGCCTGGCGAATTCTTCTTTTCTCCCCTTTGTTCTTCCCCTTTTCTTGTAACGTCGCTCACGCGCAGCTTTTATTAGATTTTCATTCAGATTCTTGGTATACGGATTTTGTGGTGATTCAGCGCAACGGGGTTTATGGGGTTTATTTGGATCGCCAGTCAATGGAGAATTGCACTCCCGAGAGGTTCGAGGCGCGAGGAAGTCGAACGTTGGAAGTTCTGCTGGCGTGTTAGGCTTTGTACGGAGCGTAAAGGTTTGACCAAGTTTGTTGCGGGTGTTCTCAGGTACGAACGATGCGGGTGTTCAGAAGAATGTTAGTTTAAGAAGATCAGATTATCTGTATTTACTGTTAAGAAGATTATCTGTATTTAATAAACAGTCGCTCCGGTGTTTTGAGGCGTGAGTTGCTTGTAGATCGACGAAGCGAATATTCCTCTAGGCAAGTTGAAGATTCAACTTTTAAGTCGTTTCAGTTTATATCGAGATTTGACGAAGAATGGCTTTGAACCTTTCTAGGCTGTAGGTGACGTAAATTTTGGTGAAGTGAATACGTATTATCCGAGGCAAGTTGAAGATTCTCTTAAGTTATTTTCGTTTATATCGAGATTTGACGAAGAATGGCTTTGAATCTTTATTGGATGTGGGTGATGTGAATGTCGATGAAGTGAATATCGTTGAAGTTGAAGTTTCTGTTGGATTGCTAGAGTTTGCGAGGTTCCACGAAGTTTCACATGGAATTTTTGAGGTGCCAGAGATGTAGATATAGATCTATTAAAACATTAAAACTGTACTGCAGTGGTAGTAGTAGTATTAGTAGTTAATAGAAATTGGATTTGATTACATAGGTTACAATATGTTAAAACTATACTATTTTACGTAAAAACTGGATTCAACGTTTCGTGACTTTAAAGGGAACCCTTGAGATTTTAAAAGGAATCCACGAAAGGCTCAGCTGGATCTATTTTCACGTACCTCGGCTTGATTTCTAACTTCTACGGTACCTTTCACGGTTTCTTACCTGCTTGATGATTTAAAGTCGAAAACAGGTCGAAATTCAGGTGTTCCTCGAAGATATATAGAAAAGTGTTGCGTGAACGTCGCTGGCATATAGGACATTTAAAAGATTTCTTCGTGCCTTAGAATCTTTGTTCCCTGCTAAATAACCAAACAAAGTTGAAAGTTCCTTGTAACGAGTTCGAGAAATCCGAAGTATTTATCGTAAAATACCGAAATACCTTTAACCCTGGTATTTCAGTCGATAGAAAATAAAAAACGCTACGTTTCGTAATAATAATTTATTAGAACGTTATTCCATTCTTGTGATTATTTCTTAGCGTTGAATTTCGATTAAACAATCACTCGGATATTTTTTATTATCGGTCAACTACAGTAATGTTACGTAATTGGAAACTAAATATACTTTTACATTTTTATACGTATTTTAGATTTTTCATTTCTCATCATTCGATCTACTTTTCGTCGAAAGATGGAAATCGCATTGTAGCATCTAGAAGATCTTCCCGAAGTTATATTTCTTCCCTTTGAAACGAGCACTGATCCCCTGGGATCACGCCTTTTGCCGCTGCCTTTTGACAAAGGACTCTTCCTCGTTCGAAACTATTTAAGGGTCCATTACTTTTAAGGAATTTCCATTTTCCATGCTTCTAACAAGATCAAAATTAAATAAAATTCAATGAATATTTTATATTTCATATTTGTATACAAACGTTTTAATCTTCTAAATAGTCTAAATAAGAAAATGTCTTTATGAAAGAAAAAGCTAAAGACAGAATATGCTTCTTCCATCCTTGACCTTTGAATGGGAAAGGTTGGGCCAGGTCTCCGACTCTTGCAAATATCTCGCACTTGTTACTTTCTACGTTCAAATTTCGCGTTCAAATTTCCAATCATTGTTTTATCAAACTACATTGAAGATACTATTATCTCCCTTTATCGTTATTTTTTATTTTATTACCATAAGATAAAATATTCAAAGCTGGTGGCAATAACTATCCGGCAACTTCCTCCGGGCAAGGGCTAATTTTTACTTTCAATCCACTTAACTTCCTTACTGTTTCTAAGATATAAAAAACTTCATTTTTTATTTCCACCTTCCACTTGGAATATCCGCAGATGTAAAATTTTACGATTACTTTGGCAAACTCGCGAACTCTACTCCATGCAAAATTTCGCATACTGTCCGGTCAGCTAATTTGCATGATCCACCAATCTACTGCTCTACGCCAACTCTTCCATAAGTTCTTCTCTAGACGCCGACTAAAAGCCACGATTGAAGAGCCCTTGCCTTTTGGTAATGTCGTTAAATCCTTCTCGATTTCTTCGAGTAGGATAGGGCATCCTTTAAACCTACCGATGCAACCGTTCACCTTTCTGAAACTCGAAGAGGATTTTTTAACATGCACCTGTTCCTCCTAAGAGCATTTTTTTCGGGGGATGGAAGCCAGTCTCTATCTTCCATGGATCGAACATCTGCCCCGCGTAACAAGTCGGCAGAGAGAATCTAATTTGTGAATGCTGCAACCGTTCGTGTTAATAAATAATATCGGGGAGACGAGAGCTTATAAACCGTTTATGGATTATTAAAAAATGCGCAAGTATATGCATGGCGTTATGGAGGGTCATTCAGGAAACTGAAACGATCCACGAGGTTTCTTTTTCTTTTTCATTGGACGAGAAAGGGATAGAAAAATGGTAAGGTGAACGGCGTTGAATAGCTCGATGATTACAGGCCACTTCGTCAATGATATTACACTTATTATACCTCCTTATTAATCTAATGTTCCGTACGGTCATTGTTTCTGATGTACTTGGTTTTTTATGCACCGGCTGTGATCTTCCTTTTTCTTTTTTTCTTTCTGTCCAATGTGATCTTTGGATGCTTATTTGTACTTTAAATATTGGATTTATAGTTACTTGTAGTGGCTTCAAACGTTGGATAATTTATTTTATATATTGGAATATTTATCAACTTTGTTGGTCACTTCGACAGCGATATTGTATAGCATACATTTTTTATTATTTTGATGCTTGGTGTGAAAATTGCGATAGTGATGTACCTACATTATCTATAATTAACTGCTTCCATTTAATTTCGTTTTATATTACGAAATCATCTTATCTTCCTCCGATAGAAAAATTCTAGCAAATTACACGTTTCAACCATTCGAACGAACCTCCTTTCTCTTCACGCGACTTTCCTAAATAAGCGAATTAAACTATCTTTGTAACTGCCTCTCAACACACCTATACGTAATAATAATCTACGATGAACGAATAATTTTTAATTCACCCGAAGTACCATCCACAGAGGAAAAAGGAATGATAAACGTAAAAGGAAATGTTTGCACGCAAGATACGTGCGAGTTGCACGTTGCACGCGCCACGTAAGATAACTGATGTTGTGTGGTTTTGCGGTTACAATGGATCAGGTGCACGCGGTTGAAACCGTTACAGATGCTAAAAATTCGGTCGCGCAGCAATAAACAGCGCGATATTACAACATAATTAAAAAATAACCGGCGAACGATTTTCTCTCGAGCTAACAGTAGGTACCTGCTGCACGCCTTTTATCGAAACGTTTATTTTCACGCCTTCTTTGAGTTCGCTTTTCAAACCAATCGATGGAAATGGAAAATTAAATGGCGAAGATAAAATAAGTTTCGAATATGAAATTGACGTGACCGCTACTTTTCGCATTGTGTTATTCATTTATGAATCATTGCATGGGTTTATCCCTGTCGCGTGGACGATAGAAATGAAAGAATTATGTGAAAAGTGTTTTATTTTTAGATTACATCAACGAGAAGCAAATAATAATACTTTTAATTTATTTATTTTTTACATAGTAGTGGTCTTTCGGGTTTCACGTTATATTACTTTCTTTAACCCTTACTTAAACTCTTTATTAAAACTTCTTTCTTCCTTTTTGCTTTTACAAGAGCTCGAAAATAGCGGCGCGTTGTATTCGAGGAACTTTTCGTTCACATGGCACACCTTTATTAAAACCTGTTTCTTTCGTTTCCCTTTTATAACAACTGCAAAATAATATTAGTATCATTAAGAAACTTCTTGTCCACGTGACGCATCTTTATTAAAATCTTGTCCTTTTCTTTTTGCCTTCTACGAGTGCTCCAAAAGAACGATAATATTTTTTATTTTACAAACTTTATCTTCTTAACGTATCTTTATTACAGTCTTTTTTTCTCTTTTATAGATGCTTCGAAATGACAGTAGCAATTTTTATTAAAGAAACTTTATCTTCATGATGCCTCTCTATTAAAATTTCCTCGCTTGTAAGCGTTAAAAAGTTTTATTAAATAAAACCTATGTTCTTCATTTAATCTTATGAAATATATATACATGTATGTATATCATATATTTATCTCGGTATTTTTTATTAAAACCGTACTTTTCTACTTTTTCCAAATATTCTCAGTTGGTCCAAATTACTTTACTTTATTCTTTTCTCTTACGTAGACTTACATAGACTGAACATTTTCAATCTATCTATATTTATTTATTTATTTATTATTTATTTCAATTCGCTAGCCTCTCTTTTTTGCACGAATTTCCGATTTTACGTTATATTACATCTTTTAGTTCTTTGGTTCTTAATATCTACATTTCACTTTACACATTTCACAACACAATGCCTAAAACAATTTATCTATGTTTACGAGGTCATAAAGAATCAGATTTAGCACCAAGTTGAATGCTACTTTCACTGTACCCTATAGCTCAATCGCAGTCGGTGACAAGCGGTTTATTTAAGTAACGAGATAATGGGAGTCTTTGTCGCTACCAAAAAGCCGATTACGCTGTGATTGCCCTTTAACCAGCGACCCTGGCTTCGCGCCTTTCGCTCCAAGAACATCATACTCGCTTTTACTCGTGTCTTACATCCTCAAACACACGCGAATATTATTTTGCGAATTTCTGATACGCGGATACGTGTTTCCAGAATTCAGAAGATTTTCAGTATCATTGTGTACACGAGGATAAGTCCGTATCTCGAGAATAAAAATAGCTACAACAGTGCGGGTGCATTGAATTTGTGTTCAAAGTTTTCCAAATAAATTCTTCAGAATATATTTCAAAAGCGTTGTTTTAAAGAATTTTAAGTATTACCATACAACTGTAGGTCTTTTCTTTCTTTGCAGCGCACATCGTCCTAATGGAAATTGAATCGTACGCGTCGTATCTGCAACTTGTAGCGTGTTAAATACATCTCTACGTGTCTCGATATATGAAACAGGAGATGACAAGGAGATGGCCAGAGCTGCGAAATCTCGAATGAGTTAGCCGTATGCGCATTCGATGCTTTAGATTGATGTTGAAACAGTCGCAAAAGGATTTGAATGTTCGGCCCTTGGTTGTCGAAAAATTAATCGAGGGGTTGTAGCTCTTGGTGCAGCAATCTCTCGCGTTTCAAATGTTTTTATTCAGTCGAATATCGACCATCGAACGAACGATTGCCACACACGGAATGGCAATAGCAGCGCATTATCGAGTATGAATCGACGAAAACGAGTCGGTTGCCCGTGGACAAAAGAAGAAAGCGGCTTGCATCGCATCCAGACGCGAGTTTACGCGGGCTCTATTGTACGAACATTCGGATCTTGACTCTCGCGGGACAGGTGTTATTAGTATTGTCGATAACTATGGCACAGACAGAGGATATCGTCTCGAGCCGCTACGGTAACAGCTGAATGATGGTCGCGCGCGAGATGACGCCCGTATGCAGCTGCTGCTACTGCTTTTAATTGCTCCCTGTTCGTTCTGGTGCCGGTGTTCTATTGCGATAAATCGATCGTGTCGTTGATCTCGTTTAAATAATCCGCGAGCTGTTCGTCCATGATCCTTCGTAACATTCATCATTCGAGTCGTTGAACGAATGGTTAGATACTCTAACCGTTGATAAGTAACCGTTTGGTTTTGCATAACACGCGATGGCTAGGTTTATCAGTGACTAGACCGCAGACTTTTATGTAAACTTGTGCTTCCATAGACGCGACTGATAAAACAGAATTTTGATAGAATTTTGTTTATTAAAAATTATAACAATTATACTGTGCTTTAGATACTTTGTATATTTTGTATGCGTCATGTGGATTCTGTGCATTTTAAATTAAAATATCAGCTTAGAAATCGACGATCTATTGAGCGATTTATTGATCGTGATTAATTGTTCCGTATTTATTAACGCGTTGCATATTCAATTCAGAGGTAACGTTTTAATAGATTTGATATTATTCCTTAGAAGAATAAGCGAGATATCGTAATTAGAGTGAAAATTAAAACATCGAATGAAAATTTGTAAAAAGATACGATATAAAAATAATAATATGGGATATTATTAATATTTATTTCCAGTCTGACTTTGTTGCAAACCGTTTAATTTTACTTTTCTCATAAACCAGACATTCGAACGTGTATACTTTCCTTCTAAGATCGTTTCTCTCGCTCGTGTAATAATCTTGTCTAACTGTTCACGCGTATTCGTGCGTCAGAGAATTGAATGATAATAGAATAATTACAATACAATGAGGTCAACTTCGTTCAGAGGTCCATGTCTTCGCTGGTTAAGACCTTTCGAGGGTTCTCTTCGCGCAACGTGCACGAGCACGCTCTGAATTCTTTTCAGCGACACATCGTGCAACTTCTTTTTGTAATCCAAATCGAATCAAATATGATAATATAATTTTTATAATAGTAGGAGCGCGTGGAAAAATAGGTAACAAATAACACGAAGAGCAAACAAATTATTATTTTCAAGGCATTGACGATTTATTTGATGAATTTATTGAAACACACACACATATATATATACGTACTTTAAAAAATAAGTTGAAAATACGATAAGGAAAGTAAAGTTGAAATATAAATAAAAATATAAACTGAAGATTTAAATACATTTTTATCCAATAATAATAGTGATCATACGACGATCTTTATTCATATAGTACTAAAAAAAGTATACGTTGCAAATCATCTTCAAGCAAACATTAATTCCAGCCAGTCTTTAAACACTGCTACAAAAATTAGCATAAAAATATTCCGTTTAAAATTGTGGAATTAAATGCGTTTTAAAGATGCAATTTATTATCGTTTATGCAACATTGAGAGCACAAATTTCAGGTGCTTGCATTTCTCTAATCTACACTGCCGCTCAGAAGTATACGGATACTTGCATTTTTAACAGATGCAATTTAATCAAAAAAAGACTCAAGGTGATTTTATATCTTATCAGCTTATTATTAATTCGTATATTTGACCAATATTCGTGCATCGTTGATATAAGTCGAGCAATGTGCCCATGTAGTTATCAGCGGAAGTGTACGAACGAGTTCATTAAGAGATTAACTTCGCAAACGGCGTACCAGCTGTTTCGCGAATTTCCGTATCGAAGAAATATGAAGGGACAGGATAAAGATAATTCGTCGCGATACAGATTACACGAATCCGTGTCCAAGCTTCAGCCTGTTCACGGTAAACAGCTCGACAACCTGCGTGAACGCCAAAATCCCTCGAACCGCTTCGTGAATCGGCTGCAACTTCGACGGCTCAAGTCGATTCCGCTCTCGAGTTGCGGACCGTATCTCCGCTTCCTTGCTCGAGGTTACCACATTGCCGTCCCTTTCTCAGGACGTCGCGTGTTCTGCAGGCGACGTGCTCCGGGAATTCGCCTCGAAAACGTGTACATGCGACGCGAACTTTCCATGATAGAATTGGTCTAGGTGGAAATGAAGTTAGGCGAATACTTAAACAGTGTGTGCGTACAGGATGGATCGTAAATCGTGGCACGAGTGAGGTAAATTGAGGGAAATTCCATGGCACGAGCGAGATAAATTGAGGGAAATTCCGTGGCTCGAGATAAGGGGACAATTAGTAGGAACGATGGAATTATTATTGAAGGATTGGTGGATTGGTTTGGGAAACATTTGGAACGTTTCTAGGTACACACTTGAGAAAAGATGGAATCCACGTATGATTAATTGGTAATTTTGTCATAGATTAGTACTATCGTTTCTTTATGTGAGTATATCGGTATGTAATCTCCAAGGAATTGCATAAAATACCCATCATACTTTTTACAAATTCCTACTCATTTATTTCTTCTGTCGTTTGTTCAATTTTATTCAATTTTTATAGTTACAGTCGTAACGACATTGGATTAATTGCATATAATAAATGCAGAAATAAGCTGATATCTTCAAGAACGTAATTCTACTTGTACGGTATAAATAGGAGGATAAAATTGATTTATTTTATTTTTCACGTTGTCATGTTTTCCGAATAATCATTCAAACGACATACGTAGAAAGAAACAAATGTTCACATAGATTCCATTTCTTCAATTTATAAAAATACGAATTTGCATAAATATTCACGGCCTATCAATTTCCACTTTCAAAGTATATATCATCCTTATTTTCGTTTAATATCGTCACTCTTATCCGTCGAATCGCACGAACCACCACGTTTCTACTATCTTTCATTCCATGAATGGAAAGTACCGTGCAGCCGCACCGTTTCCTCGAGGGTCTCCTAATTGCCTGTCCGGCAGAAAGGGCGAATTTCGGGCCCTTTCTCGTCTGGCAGCCCGTCTGTCTTCCCGAAATAAGAAGCCCAGTAAAAGATTGTATATTCGGTCAATGCCTCTGTCAGATGTTCGCGCTGCTCTCCGCGGAAGAAGGGGCGGCGGGCTTCCAATGGATTGCAAGGGGTGTTCTATAAAACTGCAGTTCTCATCCTGCAATCGTACAAAACTGTACACGAACTTAGTAGGAGAATTCACGAGCAATTTCATTTGTTTATTAATGAAAGTTGAAAATCTGTTAAGAAATTGCGTATTAAGGGGTGCAAAGTTTATTGGGAAAATTTGGAATTTTCGTGAAAAATTAATGGCAGAGTGCTGGAAGGATTTTAGTTTTGGTTATGAATTTCTTTTATCAGAGAATTTCGCTTGCTTTTTATTGGATAGAATCTTGTTATCACAGGACTACTCTATCTACCTTCTTTTTTTATAGGAATTTTTATTAGATATTTCTTTGACGAAAGCTTGTATACCGTGTAGATATCCTTTGATAGGTGTAATTTTTTAATAAAAATATTAATCCAAGTACTCCAAGCGCGAGAGATTTCGTTTAAATTTTAAGCGGGTAAGAAAATTTGGAAATTTCATAGAAAAATATTTAATAGTTTCTCAGTTGTGGCAATTTCCCCAAAATGTAAATTTACACGAGATTACAAGAATTTTTGCCCACCGATGAAATAAATCTCACGGGCAATTGACACGCTCGACTCTGGTTTACCCTCGAAATTTTTCTTTACGTTTCGCTAAAAATATTTTTTCTCCGTTTTCGCCTGCCTTCGAACTTCGCGTTAATTTCCAGTTACACATAAGAGAAAATTTCGAAACAATGAGATAGACATAAACTTACTCATAAACAAGAACACGTACATTATATGAGCATAATAATAATCAACTTGCAATTAACCTAAACCCTGTTAGCTATACGTACAACTATCTACATATATCCTTAACATTTCATATATATATACACATATAATCTGATAAAGTGAACAAGTAAAACCATGAAGTAAGAGGTTGACAACCGTTCGGGGATCCCTTCCATCCCTTCTTAGGGGCCATAGTAATCCGAGACGACAATACACTTCTAAAATGCCTGCGTCTTCTATATTTTCATGGGGGGTGCGCACGCGCCAGTCTCTCCGACTTCCTGCCATTCGCCGCTCGCTTCCGCTATTTCACATTATGCTATATGCACGCATCCCCGTCCGCCGACGGGGTTACCCCATAGCAAACGCATCTGCACACTTCTCCTTATCCACGGGGGCACGGTGGCGAGGTCGAGACTTGGCGCGAGACAGATGCTGAATCCTCGAATCCGTGCACCTTGGCCAACTCTATACGATTTATATCGATCGTCAAGCAAATCTCATTTCGAAATTTCGTTTTACCACGACGAATTCGATGGTGTGTGTGTGTGTGTGTTCGGTCGTAATTCAGGTATATGTCTACCTCGTAATGGTTATTTTATTTCCGTAAGAAGATTGCTTATTTATTACCGTGGATTTTTACCAATTTTTATGTTCTTGCGAATATAACTAGGCAAATGGAAATGAATACTCTTCTTTGGATATTTTATATATCTTTTTGCATATTATCAGCGCACGCTAATTGTGCGCGTCTTCGCACCTTCGAGTTTCCTATAGATGCATAAAAATGGGTGGTCTATTTGTTGGGAATAGTTTTGGCTATTTATTATAATATTTTGATAGACGAATTTTTAACGTTGTTAGTAAACTTTTAATTTTGTTATTTGACTAAATATAGAGGATTTGTTACGCGTCGAAAGTCGAGTTTATTACGTATTAGTTTCAACGTGATTTCATTTATAAGTACAGTTTGATGTTTCGCCTAGCAAAATGAATGTCCGATTGGGAAAATATTTTTCGATTATCATACTCGTATCTATGTATGAATTTTTCTGTTCCTTTGATCTTTCGAAACATTAATATCTTCTGTTGCTATCAGGTTCGATATATGAGCCAATATATTTTCCAAATGATATTTCTCTTATATTTCCCAGAAACATTTTCGGTTAACATCACAAGGAAGTGATGCAGTTATTGCGACTGACGTGAAAACTCTCACGTAGTATCTTATTATTTTAGCAGCTAACCCAAATACATGACTGATAAAAATCCATGGTCCATGTTGTTCACAATCGTACAATGAGCTCTAGGATAATACGTTTTCTCCTAATCAGAATTGTTTAAACCAAAACCCTGCGAACCTTTCTTTATCTTACAAAAGCATTTGTCAGCAAAGACTTTAACGAAACGTTTACTTCGAAATCTTCTTCATCTATATCAACAAATCTATCTCCTACCTCTATCTCTTCAAGTTATCTCGATCTTTTGAAAAAACAGGCGCGAGAGGCTGATTTACATTGACGATTAGCATCGAAACAGACAGAGTATCATCTGGAACCGCGTAAAATCGGCCTGGTCGTTTGAAAAACGCTGCACCAATTAAATATGCGCAACACAAGAGCAGATACTTTTGATATGATTCTAGTCAGGTATGATTCTTGAAGACATTTCCACGCAATTACGCTTGAGAATTTGGAGCACAGTGCACGCGTAATATGGAGCAGTGTAGGGTAATGAGAAATTGCACAATGGTAACGAAGGAAATCTAACGGTGAAATGTAAAGTGTTTTCTTTTTATTACGTTAGATAAATTTTTAGATCGTTGTACGATCGAGACAAAATTATTTTTCCTTGAGAGTCCTAAGATTATGTTTAAATTATCTTTTTATTATTAATAGATTCAGGCATGGACGATTAACATGAACTTAAAACATTCGTTTTAGAAATTTGCTTCATCGAAAGTGACTTTTTCAACGTACTGTTGATTACCTTCTTGAACTTTCTGTAAATAATTTTCTCGAGACGCGACAAGCGACACGCGACATTCAGATAACTTCGTTGACGTATCATATTGACGCATTAAACAAATATCTAAGAACAGTTACAAGTTTGAAGACTTTCCACGAATTATTTTATCGAAATACACAAAAATAAAAGTGCAACGATTGCGTTAGCTGCATTTCCTAGATGAATAATTGCATGGACGCACCCTGTGCGTCGACAGTAGCGAAAGTGTTAAACATCTAAATATTTAAGCAACAGTTGTCTATTTAAAAAGTTTCTACATATCATTTTACGAATGTGCACAAAAATAAGAATGTAATAATTGCGACCGCTGCATTTTCCAAATAATTGTACGAACGCATCATGCGAGTTATTAGCAGCGAAAAAAAATGAAACATTTAAATATTCAGCAACAGTTACCTGTTTAAAAAGTTTCAGCGAATAATTTAGCCAAAACACAACGAATATAAAAATGCGATAATAATTCTGTCAGCTGTATTTTTAACATAATTACTCGACCACCTAAATATGTTTGAATTACAGCAGCGAATGTGTTAAGCAAATATTTAACCATTGCCGTAATATTAAACCATCACAGAAATTATGCAAATGGCTCGTGAAATCCGAAATGCTTCTTAACATCCATTTTAAGCAAATTTTACGTGCGCAAATGTATAACTATCCATTTAGCCTCGGTTCCACCGTTCAGAATCGGAAGGAAGCTGGTAGGATGGGCGAAAAGAGGCGCTTAAACGAAGCAAGGCGGCTCGTTGTCTGTAATTTCGGAGGTTTTCAACGAGCATTGGTCTCGTAAATCAATCCGACTGCGGTCCTCGAGGAAACGGAGACACGGCTCGGTTGTTTACTCGCGCGCGAGTAGCGCGTCTGTTCGAGCCGCGGCGTTTACTCGCGAAGCGTTTTATCGTACCGCGATGATTAAACGTTGGAAAAGATAATGGAAACTTCTGTTCCCTCGAATCGTTCCCGGATAGCAGACAATTCACGAATTGAATAGAAAAATTGGGAAATTTTTCAAAGGAAATTTTTCCTGCCATTTGAATTGTTCGAAAGGAGAGACGTGAAGAAGAGCTTTTTGGCGAAAAATCTGGGTCAAGGATTTATTTTAATTTGAAAATTTCGTAATGTACAGATAATAGCAGGATGTAGTATTTGAGTTCTAAATGTGGAGATTTAATTGCTTCAAGAATTCTCCTTTTTTTTTTCTTTTTCTTATCTATGTACAATAAATATTTGCAAAGAATACTCTTTTATTGAAATCTGTTCGCGCGATTGAATTCAATAGCACGAAACGGTTTCATCGAGAAAATATCGAATCGGGAAGCAAAGATAACGTTGCCACTTGAATAATGTATATTTTAATGGAATAACAGTTTCCTTGCGAACAACGAATAAATTTCATTCGCCCGACTATTCATACAGTAAAACAGTTATACAAGCTTCTACCTATAACAATTGATATTCGTTTAAACTCCTACGTATTCATAAATAGTTTTTACTTGAACAGCTCCTTCGATGAACTTTGCTAAATTAAATTTACGAAATGAAGCTTCATTAATGTGAAATACATTAGTTAACAGGCAAACGTCTGGAATCACTGCACGTTTTAAAATTCTACGATTTAAAGAGCAGAGAAACGCGTCGAATATTTATGGAACGAGATGAAATTACTATTAATATCTGCATAGCGTTAATTTGAAATTAACAATAAGATAACAATTTAGAAAGTAATTGGAAATTTTTGGTTGGTAAATGTATCTCAACGATCAATGAAAAATTATTATGATGGTAAAATTTCGAAGAGCGGCGGTCGCATGGACCCGAGACATCGCGAGTTGTTGGATTTTGGCTTCGTTTTCATTTAAATTCACGATGCAGGATGTCGTGCATCTTTAGATGCATCCTGTGCGTTTCACGCACAACCGTGCCCACCGACATACGGAGGAACAATGGCAAGCATAATTCAAACGGTAGTTCCCTATCGAAGCAAAAACAAAAAAAGAACGAACGACCCTTTCGCAATCAACGTTCACTTATCCATAGACGTTCCTGTAAGTGTTACTTGACAGCTTTTCCCACGTAAACTAGGAAATCGTAGGCCTCTCCTTAGCCAACCAGTTGCCTCTTTGAATTTTCGTCCGTCTCGTAATCGAATAAAGCATAGTGATGAAAATGAGTTATGAAAATAAAATCGAAATTAGAATTCATAGTGTATAAGAAACTAGAAATTCAAAATTTCTTTTAAAAAGATGAGATTAAGAAATGGTAGGATATCAGGAACGGAGAAGACAGTCTTTCAGGAAAAGCTAGTGAGGCGCGAAACTTTATAAAAAATATGCAATTTGGATGGAGAAATTATTATGCAAATATATTAAAGCCCACGCATAGTCTAACTTGGAACATTTTAAATAGATAAACCTATTTGTTTTATTTAACTATCATTCAATCTTGCAAACATGTAATCACTAATTATGTACTCTAAGTAATCGCTAATGACTTTATTGTTAACGGAACTAGCTCAAAATAATCTTATAGACGAATAAATAAATAAATAAATAAATAAGATATGTGATAAGAACTTTGCGAATAACTATAATATGTTTAATAACTGTAACAATGTTTTAAAATGAAGATGTTTAATCTTTCGTTTCGAACTATGTTTAAGTCTAAATTATCCATTTATAGTTTGATTTACATCCCAATCTCCGCACATCATCGTGTTTCGCTTATTCAAGCTTTCTAATAAAAAGAAAAAAAAAGAAAAGAGAAAAGAAAGAGGAAGGGAACGAAAGATGAAAATTCATGAGTGAATTACTGTTGGATCGCATACAGTTACACGCGTGGGTTAATAGGCACGCGTGCGCTCGTGCATTCACGTGCATAAAACAATACTTCGTTTCGTATGTGCGTGCACGCGTACGCTGGAGATACAATAATGGCCGGCCTCGGGAAAACAGCTGGTTCGAACGAATTACCAGCCACTACACAGCGATTTTATGTAATTATTCCGTAATTTCTTCGCGCAGATATTACCTCGTAAGCAGCCACGGTATTCTAATTAATAATTAGACTCTGGCGATTAACGACCCTATCGTTGCGACGAGTTTCAAGTAGGCAACAACTTTACTCGTCGAAAGGATATAAGGGTTTTAATTGACTCGCGCCAACATATCTTATAGCTCAGGCTGTAAAATATCTTTTTATTCCACTTCTATTTCAATTAGATTCATTTGATAAGTGTGCAGTATAATTTAAAGTACATTGGAAAGTGAGAGTCTCAACAGTGAGGTCTTTAAGGTCGAAGATATTTTGCGATTCGTAGGAATCGCTTTATTATTTAGTGTTCAGAATTGAGTGAAAGTTATTATTTATGGATAAGGATTTAAATATATTTATCGTATAGATTTATCTTCATCGTGTTTCGCTGTTAAATAAATGAACTTTCAATTTAACGATTGTTCGAATGTATTTACCATGTGCTTCCTTTTGTTATTTCTAAATTAATCCCGATATCCATTCTCGACAATATTAATATTTTTAAACATGAAAAAAGGTTCACGATGAAGAAATAAAATCAGCAAAGTTTCGAAAATTGTTTGTCGAACCTCGAAGTCATTGTCCAAGTGGCACAAAACCACAAATGATATGCTTCTATCGTCGTGTCGTGTACATAATAAATAATAGTAGTAAGCAATCGGCGTTAAAACATAGTCCATAGCAATTATAATATCGCGGTTGTCGAGTGAAAGTAAAAATTCCATTTATTTTCACTTCTATTTTCGACCTCGAGGAAACGATGGATAATGTTCGCGAACCAAGTGAATATTTATTAAGAAATAGATTGTTTTTCGTGCAAGATGCAAGTTGTAGAACGGAAAGAACTCGTTTCTTCGCCTGTTAAAAATAAGGAGAATAGACGGTGCAAGTGTTAGTGTAAGAGTGCGAAGAATCAGAGCGTTCAGGACAGGAAGTCGGTCCCGCTGGACGGCGATCAAACGATCGAAAGTAAGTTCGACGTGGACCGAACAAACGGTTTCCGTTAGTTGGCGTACGATCGTTACGCAAGAGGAACACCGGTCCGGATGAAAAGGATGTGCGAAAGGAAGCCGCAGCTACGCTGCCGTGAGCATATTTCCCATTCTCCGAGAACCTGACTCTGACCCGCTTCCTATTCCTTTTGCTTCTGTTTCGCTGTTGTTTTGCAATCAACACCTGATTACGTAACCAACGATGTCTATTTACTATTAAAAAAAAAAAACTACTGTTCAATTTACATTTACATTTTCGTTGTTCCATTTACGAAAAAAAGGGAACTTTGTTTTCTTCTATAAACTGGATCCTCCAACATGATCGAACAAATATTATTAATTATACAGTGAAATATTGTAAATGTCGACGGTGTTCGTCAGAAACGCGATTCCGTCAAATTTATTTTCTCCTTTAATATTATTTCTTCCATGTTGTTGCGGCGGATGAATTTGTGGAAGAAATGCGTTTGTTAAAAATTGGATATTAATTGTATACTTTTATAATGAATCACGGTCGAGTACATAATGGAATATAAATATTCGGTCTTGCCCGCTTAACCTACTTTTACTTTTTCACCATCCTTGAGGCTGGAAGGGATGCAGGTAGGGTTTAAGGATCAGTAGACATCTTCCAAAGCTGACATGAAATCGAATAGGGTGAAAATGGTGGTCGCGTGTTGATAGCCGTAGCGAGAAGGGGCTGACCTGTCATCCCTCGCTAATGAGATTCTAAAAATGCCTTCGTCGATAAACGTTGCCCTCCACGACCTCGTAAAACGTTCCCCCTTTGAATTTTTCGTTTAACCTGTTGCTGTGAACACTAGCCGTGTAAATAAATTGTACTGGCGTGCACCAGTGATCGTCGTAAAATCGTGTAGTTATGTATTTACTCGACGTTCACGTGGATTAACGATATATTAACAAGCGACACCTGTAATTAACGAATAGTAGCCAGTTCATACTTTAGGTTTCGACGTTGATTAACTGAAAATACGTTAAATGAAACTTTTAGAAAGACTGGGTTTTGTCGAAATTCGCATTGGTCGAAGAACTTCTAAGGAATAGATTTCCCGATCGAAGCTCTTGCTCGCGTTATTTTTATCATTTGGTTATGGCACTGGTATTGTAATTCAATATGCCAATAAATCAGAAAGTTAAAAAAACAAGCGAAATGCGCCACGGAAACCAACGGGGGATGCAGTAAACGAGAATGAAATTACGTTAGCGACACACAGGGTAAATAAAATGGCGAGGTATGGAGAAAGTTATCGTGCAGGCTGCACGCAGGAAACCGCATTGCAGTCCTGCGAGGCTCCGCATCCTTCCAGCAGCAGGAAACTCAATTTACGAGCCACTGAGTGGCTGCATCGGTACGCCATCTCGGAGCTCACAGCTTTTCGAGCTAACGGGAAACCACGTTAAGGGTACGGAAATTAGATCGAACAGACAATGTAGCAGATCGCAGAAGAGCGAGGATCGATCAACAATTGTCTACTCGAAAATCGATACGTCGACGCCTTCGTCGTTGCGCTCGCACGCGCCAAGGCCGAAGAAACGTGGCTCAAGGGTGACATGCGTGAACGGCAGTGGCGGTTATCGATATGGAACTTGATACTGCACAAGCTCGTGGAAATATTCGAATACTTGTACATGGTACAAGATGCTTTCCGAATATGGTAAATGAAGGCACAGATATCTTCGTTATGATCGGTGTACAACCCGCATCGACGTCATTCGGACGACAACCAAGGCTTGTATGAAAATTGGATGATTTACATTTTTTGAAATTCTTACGAAAGGTAACTCCGTTATAAGGGTACCTGTATAAGCTTCTTGTGATTCCGTGTCCATTGAGATCAGCTGAGAACTCGATACATACGTATATGCAATTTATGTGGAACGTTAATGGTACGACAGAAGGGCAGGGGAAATGTCTATATTGTGCTCGTAATTTAGTTTAATAGGATGAAACTGAAATACGAAATTGAGTCATCTAAGAGCTTGAACTGAAATATTTTCGACGCTATTAATTATGTCGAAAAATGTGTCGGACAAAAGTTGAATGGCTTTAAGGGCGACGTGTTCTGATGTTATTAGATTTTTTGTAAATGGTTGCGCAAGGGACATGTGAAGGTCAATTCTGTTTTTCTTGTTTTTTAATGCAATCGTATATTTTTTAGTACATTAGTCGATACAGCTAAAGATTCTCTACATGAAATCGTCAACCTACTTACGTCGAAAAGCGATTAGTTTGATAGATACTTTAACTTTTATTTTGTAAAACTTATGGTACTTTTGTATTTGTTTCCTTTGTCTTTCGTACGATAAGTTTTACAAAATAAAAGTTGAATAAAATACACCGATAATTATCTTTGGAATTATCGGCACAGGTGAAAGTTCTGCTCGTTTCTCGGTCAATTTTTTGTGTTTCTTAACGTCATCATCATTACTCTGTCATGGGACCAGAAATGGATCTCGAATCCCATGGAAACACGATATTTCTACCGTTGTCTGTACTTCGATCCTGTAACTCGAAATGGCAAACCAAAACAAGCCTCGACCGTCACGGCGAACAGGTCGTGTGCTCATTGCCTCGCCGATTCGAGGCAAGTGCGAATCGTGTTAATTTAATTATAAGAGGAGATACCAAAGGTCGCTATTTTCTTCCATTTCTAAAGAAATGCTACGTTTGAATAGCGTTACTGTTCTTTAAATAACAAGTTAAGCCTTCGAAAATGATAGAAAATCGCAATATTTTATTCTTATAAGTTTCTATATTTATTCCAATACTTACAATTTCTTATCTACAGAATACTAGAAGTATCCTGTATTTAAAGAACAATTGGTTCAATCGAAGATATAAACTTTTGTTAGTAAAGAAACTTTAATTAAGAAGGAGAAAGGAACGAAGAATAAACCGAGGAATAATTAAAAAAAAATCATGCCCAAAATGGTGGAATTTAAATAGTAAAAGATACAGGCGCCAAAAACGGAAAAGCTCGTTTCTTAATCTTAATAAGAAACCTTACACAATTAACCCCCTTCAACTCTTCAATCATCAGGCCACGATAAAAATCGATCATCGATAAAACACACATGGCAAAAAGTTTTACGTAAGCAGAGGAGAAAATAAATTAATTTCCTCGTTAAGAGAGGAACAATAAAAAGCATTGATCTCATTATTTGGCCACGAGTTTAATCAGGAACAATTTGGCGAACACGTATACGGCTGCACTCGGTGGAACTCGCGTCCTGTTTTTCCTAGGGACTCTAAATTCTACTTACGATATCTCGGTGCACACTCTTCCTGTACGAGCTGCATTATTCATGATCGCAAACGCTGCCATTTGGACCGTTTTCAACGCAGAATACCGACCATGCTTCACCCATGATTCTCCTACAACTCTATTTACATATTTCCGTATCACTGGGGCGGATCATAAGTTTCACGTATCACAGCATCACCGTGCTCCAATTTTCTCTTCCAGAGTTCGCGATAGATGGTCGAAAGTTGAATAACCAAATCGAATAATTGTATCGAACTCATTCAACAGACGCGACTCGCTGGGAAATCTGCGATCTATGGCCCCTTATGAATCATTCTTAACGCAAAATCGTGAATCTGGCACTAGCTGCGTCGTCGGGAAGTCTCGTTCTACTTTATTAATGCGATCGCATTTATAAAGCCAGCGGATGTTACTGGGAAGTTTAAGAGAAGCGACCTTATTACGAAATTTGTATATTCCATTTTTCTTTTCGACGATGGAATGTTCATTTAATAATCGATTATAATTTAATTCGCTAGTATTATTTATAAATTATAGAAGTATTCATCGGGTGATGCGTATTTTAAGATGGAACATCGACGTTTTAGAAATTAAATCAGATATTATTCGATGTTGGAAGCGTGTGCTAATGATGGCACAGCTGAACATTGATCGCTAGCGTAGAAACGTGGCAGATCTGCTGAGTGGGTGTTGTCGCGTGATCGTTTCCAAGTAGCTCATTATTAATTAATGATTCTGCAAGTTCAGTTGTTAGATACTATATTTTGGTGGATAAAATGTAGAGACTAACCTGGTAAAAACATTTATTAATACAAAATTATCTATTTTTAAAGTTAACCAAAGTTTTACGCGCGTTATCGATAAATAGCTACGATAATAAAACGAAGCAACGATTTTATTTTAGAGATTGCGATACATATTTTCATTAAAAAATCATCCAGCGTAAAGAAGTAATAATCATTGACAAAAATGACCGAAGATCAATAGGATCCTCTTAACGCGCCAAATTTAATATCTGGAACTCACAGCCAGAGTGTATTGACTTTATTTAAAAAAGAATAACATTTTACGTATTTCCGGCGTCATATCTTTCGCTCTTTCTAATGGTAGACTTTTCCTCGTTCTAAATCGCCCAGTTTTCAACGTGATAACGAATAGAAATGGTACCAAATTCATATCTTGTCGATATTGTAACATAACTTCTCTTTTGCAGCTTTGATTTGCTCTCGCTTAAACTGCGAAAAGCGTGACTTAATACGTTCAATGATACATAGGTAATACATACAAGTAAGATTTAATACACACTGACTCTGGCTAAGGTCCAGATACGCGCGTAATTTCCATTTTCAAATTTCCGGGAGACGTCTCGCAGACAGCGCGAGCGGCAACTCGCGCGAGTCATCGACTCGCGGAAAAAATCCATACCGGAGCGGTGTCGGCCCGTCTGAGCCGAAAGCAGTGGTCGGGTGTCCGGCTCGAAAATGCTCTTCCTCTCGGACTGTCCGTGCGGGGTAGAAGCACACACAGCCGCAGAGAGGAAAAAAGTAATCGCGTCTAGCAGGATCAATGCTCGTGCAGTCGGCGACCAGTTCGAATTTCCAACCCCGCGCCTCTCGGATCGAAAAGGCAGCGAGCGAGTAGTCCACCCCTGCTTCCCCGCGTTGGCGCACGGGGTGGCCCGGTGTGTCGTGGCCAGGTAAGGGGCAGCTGTCCACCAGGTGCCACACTCCCCACCAAACGTAGACGCTGTCGACGTTAGCACGGTGGGGATAACGCGGCTACGATTGGTCGGTGGCTCGCGCGCGGCTCGGCGATACTCTGGTGCTCGGTCGACGAGCAGTCAGTCGTCCCTGGCCGCTCGAGGGGCACGCAAGTGTTTGATAATTCGTGTTTTGCTTGCGTTTCTCGTCTTCGTGTCACGCGGTTGTCGAATCCTTCAACCTTTGACACGAAAACATTCGCCTCTCTCTCTTTCTTCTTTCTCCTCGCGTCACGCGTATATTTACATACATATATGTACATACATGTACTCAGTGTGTGTCGAGAGAAATCCAGGTCTCTTATCGTTCTTCTAATACTCGTATATACCGATCTTTACGTATATTCATCTTCCTTATACGTATATACTGTTTACACGGTCATACTGTTCTATTAGTTGGACAGAGTCCGCGACCATAATCACAGTGTGCTCTATGTGCGATCAGTGAGAATCAGCCGGTGTTCGTTCGGCCCCCGCGCGATTCCATCCACCTCGATCTTGTCATCGTCGTCGTCATCGTCTTCGTCGTCTCTATCGGCGCTCCCTACCCCCGGGATCTCACGGTTGCTCTCGTCACCTCGAGAGCACCACGGCTACATTTATGGGGGCGTCGTGCGCGGTCAAGGGCAGCAAGAGCCACCCCTGTCACTGCTGCAGCCACCTCGCCAGTCCCGGCGCGAGCGTGCAACAGCAGCAGCATCACCACCACCGCCATCACCACCATCATCACGAGACGCACCACGCGCACCACCAGCACCATCATCACCACCACCCCGCCGGGAAGCAACCCTCCGCCGAGCTGCAGCCGCAGAACAACAACGGGGACTGCAACATACTGGCACCGCTGCGCAGCAAGATGAAGGTGTTGAAGAAACTGAAACGCAAAATGGGCCTAGGTGAGCCACACCCTCGCTTTTCCTTTATTCCACACGTTATTTATTTATTTATTTTCTATTTCTATCTCTTTCTTCGGCAAAAGTTTTTCGTCGTCGTCTGTCGCTTCGGTGGCGTTTGCTCGTTCCGAGCATTCGGCGATAACGAGCGAACACTCTTCGCGATTGTGCGGTTGCTAGGCGCTATATATACGTGACACCACGTCCAGTTGCGGGGTGTTTGAAATTTCGACGGTTTCGAGTCCAACGTCTATCGCATCTTCGTCCAACGAAATATTGCGAGAGATTGTCGAGATCGTAGATTTTTTAGGGGGTTGGATAGATCGATGGGTTTTTAGAGGATCCTTTTCAGATTTTGTTTTTAAGTTCAACGTAGTTCGAAAACGTGAATGTAGGCTTTTCTGTTACGTTATCCACGATGTGTTGCAATTGGTAGACCGTATGACGAGATTATTAATTATGAAATCTAAAGAATATCTATATGTGGTATATCGGCGAGTAGTAACAAAAGGTCAATAAACCTGGTTGCTGCAACTTGTTCATAAATTTTCTCTCGCACTTTGAATTTTCGTAGCTGGCTTCTTTGCATCAGTGAGTTCTTCGAAAACTTTTCCGAGGAATTATAGTTAGACAATTCTTCCACGTAATATCACAGAATATCTATTTTTCTCCTTGAAGAAAGGACACCTTTGTGCTTCTGTTGCCTTCTGTATATCTCCTGGTTTCGAAACACATGCAAATTTCTCATTGTCCATGGATGTTCCAAATTTTGGGAAACTTTTCTAAAGAAACTGACAACTTTGCATTAGAATAATAGAGCAACCTTAGAAGACCATAGCGCAGTAAAATTTAATTTCCTTAACCATTTTTCTTTTCAACTATCTTGCCAGCTTCCAACTTTTCGAAAGTTTTCGAATACGTTCTATTCGAATCGTGAAAATTGTTCAGTCTCCGACTTCTATAACGTACAACTTACTAAACATATAACTGTAAAACAACGTGTAACTTTATGTACATCTCCCAATAATGTTATATTTACGCAACTTTTGCTCGTTGTTTCTTTGTTTGCGCCTCAATCCTGTTTCGATATGCTCGATAATTATTCGCGAATTCTGCAAACTTCCCTTCTTTGCTTACTCTGCTTACATACGTCCCGTCAACTCTTCGAAGTGTACAGAAAATCGCTTTGGTGGCTCCCTCGAAGATAGCCGTGTTGACCCATTACACGGTGAAAATATGCTCACTCGAGACCCATACATCACCCTGCCTGTAAGCAACGTTGACATAACTCGCACACCCGTATTCGTCTCGTGAAATTAAGCTGCTGGTAATTTCCTTATGGAACCGGTCCCGGCTCGTTCGCCTGGACAAGGGGTGGCCAGCGCTTTTGTCACACGGAACAGGAGCACATTGACGTTGTAACAGTACCTACGTCGTGGCTCTCACGCGTCTAAAGTAGCGTACATACAAAGCTGTGCTACAGTCGCTGGAAATACCGTACGCCGATCGTCTATTGACATCGAGTTGTTTCTCCCTGACTAACAAGGAAAGATCTTGAGGTGCGATTTTTCGAGAAATTGTTGCACGTTGACGAAGCTGGAGATATCGAAGCTAACAAATAATCGCAGTGTAGCGCGTATCGAGCACGTTAGAAAATTAATTCCGTTCATTCCCATAGATTCGCAAATTAATTGGTATTTTTTAAATTTTGAAGATGAAAATATCGCTAGCATATAGCTATTCGTTGTAACAGCGAATGTAATTCTTAGCTGTTTTCGTAGCAATACGAATCTGCATAATTAGCCGCGGTTTAACGATTGCTGTGAACTTTGACACATTTTACTACCTCGTTATATCGTGGATTATCGTAGGATGGCAATAGTAGATATTGTTCTATGACGAGCTTAATGGCTATATTGAAACTAGCAAATCCATCGAAACGACTTTTCTCGATCTTTTATCTTGGTAGATGTTTTAACGATGTTTTAATATTCATTCTTATTGAAATAGAAATGATTACGATGTATCTACTAATTTTTATTATACGTCATAGCATCCTTTATCTTGTTTTTTTTCTTCTTCTCTATTTCACGGAAGCTTCGAGTTTGAATATCTCTGGGATTTTTGATTAATCATCGGCAAATATGAATTTATGCTTGTCTATGTCTACGTTATGTCTCTTTAGGTGATTCATCGTACACTTGGGAATATCTGCTTCCTTAATTCGTGAAATTTCGTTTTATAATACGATACTTAGAATCGGATAAAAACTGATTTTACATTTTTGAGTGAATGATCGAATAAACTTTCCTTGTAAGGAATTCCGATAGAGAGTGATTTGTAGAGGTATTCTAGAAATAACTTTATTGAAGAATCATCTTAATAAAATAACCGTGACCTGGTTCCGAGTGTATCGCAAGTTCAGTTAGTCGGAGCAGCTCGAAGGAAACACGATCTCGAGATAAAACGTAACTTTCCGTTTGACACAGATTAAAACCACTTTCGCGAAGTCCTTTGTCGATGCTCTTGTCATATTTCAAATAAATTTTCCACCATATTTCGCAACCTTTCATCTCTGTTCATTCTTTTCAATTCCTTTATCAAATTAAAATTAATTAAGAAAGCAAATCTAGCGTGCGCTAGCTTTTAGTTTTAATATTTCTCGGAATTGTGATATTTATCAGTTTTAATATTCTGCGTGGAAAATTAGTTGAAACTTACTCTAATACTAATTGAAAATTGTTCTATAAATGGTAAATGGCAATTTCAATCGCGCCAAGAATCAAATGTAAAAATCGAAATAGCTTTCACCTGGATATAGTACAAAAATAGAATATTTAATTAAGTATCATAGGTGATCCAAATAAAATGTTAAAGCAATGCTTAATAAGCGTACTCTATCTCTCAGGACAAATGAATAATTTAACTCGGCCCTTGATGATGATGCCTCGGAAGGTCGTTAGAAGGCTGCAGGGCTCCGAGGAACCTTTCCTACAGGATCGTTAGCGCTCCCGCTGCTTCCTTTATTTTTAATCGCTGTTTTCCCACGTAGCGTCGAAGTGAAAGGTTCCTCGAGATAAAATAAAAACGCCTGTGACGCAGCGGCGTGCCGCCAACTACGCGTTTACTTACTATTAGATTAGCCCTGTCACGATTCTTCAGTCATTTTCATTTACTCGTACAAACTTGTGACTCTACGATTTCTAAGATTGTGTTTGACAATCTTCTAAACTTTACAAAATTTATCCGGTGCCGCATCTAATTCGTTACATCATTTTATCGAGTCCAGTAAATAAATAAGGTGATCGTATTAAATAAATCAAACGACTCTGGAAAGCTGGAACGATAAAAGATTTAAATCTCGATATACAGTGCCTAGGAAAAGTATTTGTACGTCGTTATATTTGTCACAGCGTTTATAGATTAATTAATCAAGTTCAAGTGCATTAAGTTTCATATCAGTCGATTGTACTTTCGTACGACTAGAAAAATTGAACACTAAAAGTTTAACAATTTGAAAACGAAACGTGGAACCTGACAAGAGAACGCTTTCATTGGAAAATAATGGCGTGCACAGATAATATTTGTAGCCACTGTACATAACCTAATTTCACTATATGCAGATGGTTAATAAATCGTGACCAAGTTCGATATCCTCGGCCACAGTTTCATCTGATATCCTTTAACCGCGAGACTGTAATGGAAAATCGAAGTCGGTCATCCGATGCAAGCTTTATAACAGGAATACGAGCCTTCTATTCTCATCCTTCCACTTTCCCTTTCCTAATTTCGAGTTCAGCTCAGGGACACGTCGTGATCGCGCATTCAATGATATCGAAAGGGGAGGAACGTCGGGATATCGTCGCCGAGGAGCATTGAATAGAGCGAATCGAATATTCTTAGCAACTTGCACGATCCACTTTCGCCTCTCGAGGACGTTAAAGATTGTCGGTTATTCCCGGAAAATCCGATAACCTATATGCTAGCTCGCTGGAAATGTTCTATCCGCTAATGAGACGAAGGATGAATGTTTTATTAATATCATCATCTACCTGGATATCGAATGTGTTTCGCTCCTCTTTTTCTTCTACGAGAAAAAGTCGATGGTCAGGTTTTGGACTTTTTGTCGACAACATGTTAGCATTCGTTTTCTTTCGTTTGGAAGTCGCTTTATATTTTATGAATAATCACGTGGACAAAAATGTTGCGTATTATTAATTCTTCCGGAGGATTCGAATTTATGGATACATTTTTTTCTTCCAGTCAGATTAGATGCAATTCGATGTTACTGTATCATAAACAACGTTTAATTCCTTTCTTACATTGTACTACCTCTGCATTCGTTTCTTCGATGCATATTTAATTCCATACATTTTCTTCAAAAAATTCATCAGGACGATAATTGTACACGCACACTCTCAAAATTCTCAGGATATGTTTTGTCTTCAATAAACTCAATATCTTCTATGTAGATTATGAACTTTAAATTGTACGTATTTTTAGAAAAATTGCTAATATTCTCGTCGGGTTAAATGGTCTTTTAACAGTTACCTAACCTTCTCCACGTAGAAAATATAAGAACTATCCTGAGGCTTGTGAGTGCTAGCGTATTTACAACAATTTACGTTCGTGCTAATAATTTTTCAAATTTCTCCAGGGAGTTCCTCTTCGAAAACACAAAATAACCGCCGTAAAGTCGCCAACCAAAATTCTATAGTAGATAACAAACTGCTTGGAAATCTGCTGCTTCTCCGTACGAAGCGCACCCCAGGGACAGAAGTTCCTCAACAACCCCAATATTAATATTCCATTACGGTGGTTCTCCTTCCGTTGGAGCAGAAGCAGGACTGCTGCGACACAATGGAAGTAGGTCGTTGAAAGAGAAGTCCTCCGGCTGAAGTCGTCATTTCCTCCGTTATTTTCGCGCACAAACCCCCCGTTCATCCCCTCGTTTCCGTCGCTTTCCACCGAACAACGGCCAGATACCGCGCTTATCCGCGACTCTGTCAACGGGGGTGGATTTGTATCGTTGCGGCTACCGTTCGTCGTTGACCGACTTTTTGCTCAATGGGTGATTTGCCAGTTCTGATGAGAGACAAAACCAAAGGGATTCGGGCTTCGAGCCCTCGTTTTACCCCTTTTTTCCTCGCTTCAACGTTTAATTCGGATCCCGTTCGAAATAATACTCGTTTCGATCGATATCGTTCGGTATTTTATACGTGTTGTTTAAAAACGAGCCAAAGTGGACTGATAAATTCTAGACATACTTTTTATAAAATTCTTAATTTCCTTACGTAAGTCGATCGATGTGCAATTCCCGAGAAAATCACTTAACGGATAACGTATGTTCTATTTGCATAAAATGACAATGTACATTTGTTTCTATATTTCTGTCTCAAAAATTAAGCACCTGGTATATTGAATCATGAATATATTTCTTTAAAATTTTCAACATATTCCCACTCTTCTTTCGTGTGAATATTTCTGTTGTGTGTTTTCAACATAACTCACAGATATACGACATAATACATACATATACAATAAGACAAATATAATAAATTGTCGAGAATCTAGCTTCCTATTTTCCAACTTTTCTTCCAACCGTAACATCTCAATTACACGACTCTGCGAACTCACAGATTACTGTAACACCACATCCAACTTTCCCCTCTTCTAAATATCACAATTACAAAACCCTCCACCCTAACAAACCTCCAAACCGTCAAACCTTCTCTTTGCAACCCCTTCGCGATTAAACAACCCTTCGACAAACGTCCACGAGCCAAGGGAGAAGCCTCAAAGAATCGTCTGGCTGCGAGAACCAAAGGGAGCATCCTCCAGGCGTGGTCGTCATCCCGGTTATTTTCTAGTCTCGCTGCAGAAGTTCGTCACACGGTGGCTCCGTCACGGAACCGTATCGTCGACGTTCCTCGTTGACCGACTTTCTCCTCAATGGATGATTCGCCAGACAAGAACGACGGAGACAAACGAAACGAACTCCTCCAAAAAGAACGGAGGAGCAAGAAGGACGCGCGTTCGTTCTGCCCCTCTTCTGTCTTTTTTTTTCGCTCGTCACCCTTCAACGTTTCCCGGTGCACCCCGTTCTCATCAGATATCTGTTGTTCCCGGCCGCGCGACGAGCCTCTTTCTAAGAACGTTCGCCATTGTCGGCGACAGCTTTCGCCAAGTGGAAACTCTCCTCCACCACCCACTAGCTGCCTCTCTTTTTTCTTCTTTCTTCTCTGTTTTTTTTTTCGCCTCTCGGCCAACTTTTGTCTTCCACCAGCCAGCCAGACGTCGCTCCCCCGCGAGCCACCGAATCTTTCACGAATTTCAGATGCGACAATGCACGCTGCAAGGACAAAAAGGCCCTGTCGGAGTCTGGGTCGCGGCCGTCTGAATAATCGCGGATTATTCGAGAAATCTCGCCAACCTCGTCCTGACTGCTCGCGAACTTGCGCGCATCCGGTTCTTCTTCCTCTTCCTCGCTTTCTCTCTCTCCCTCTGTTCCTCTTTGCGAGTTCTCTGGGTCGCGGAATTGCGCGCAGGGTGTTAGACGGCTCGGAAGTTGTTTGGGTTTCCGCTGCGATTGACGGAGAAATTAAGATTCGGCCTTTTAGGTTGGCGTGCTAACGGGGTAGATAGAATTCTAGAAAGGGTGGTTTCTCGGATTGCGGAGAAGTCGCTAGTGTTCAGAATTGGAATTTTTGAAATTTCTCCACCCTGATGGAGTGTCTTGCTTTTTTCTTTCGATCTTTAATTGGGGTAGGATTCTAGGAAGGGGTAGTTTTTGAGATCGAAGAGAAATTGATAATGTTTAGAATTGTTCGAGTTTCGGTTGTAATTGGGACGGGAATTAAGATTATGTATTTTTAATTCGTTAATGGGATAAGTAGAACTCTAAGAAGGAGTGGTTTCTCGAATTGTAGAGAAGTTTGTGTTTAGGATTGGTTTCAGGAATTTCGTAACACTTGTAGAGTGATTTCATGGCCTTTTTTTCTTCGAATGTTAAATGGATTTGTAGGAAGTGTAATACCTATTTGAGATACTGAATTGTGAAATTAGATTTCTGATTTACTGCTTAAGGAATGGGAAATGTTACGACGGTGCGTTATGGCTCTGTTGTACAATGCCCCCTTTCTTTTACGTCGATGCTCATTCACAACAGTCCATTGTAATCAGTCGATCGAAATCTAGAACTGTTTCCTCGACGATCCTTCGACCTCCGAATCAGTGTTTCTTAACTCCTTGCACGGTAAAAGATTTTGATCCACTTATATCTATAACCATCGCAAAACAGACGTTTATTTTCCATTCAGAATATTCATTTTTATTAAATTAATAAAAATGGATCGAACAATAGAACAACTAAATTATCATCGATTCTCAATTTTTCTTGCAAATGTCATAGAAAAGATTCTCTTTCTCATCGAAGTGTTTGTCCTTCGTTATTCATCCTCGTTAAATAACAAAAAGGAATATTCGTTTTTCCTAACAATTATGTAACGAAATAAGAATACCAATTTTCTATTTTATCGGAGATGTAATAAAGGAAGTTTACGTCATGGAGTTTACATCGTTGAAACGAGCTTGGTCTTGAGGGGCGTTGAAAGGGAGAAAACTCGGCGCGAGAAATCTTCAAATTTAATGATCTTCGGGTTTACGACCGGGGCTGAAAGGCCCAACTGTTCCATTTTTCATCTTTTTCGCTCTTTCCCGTGCTTAGTCTTCCGCTTTTACGTGTCGAATTTTCTTTAATGGAAGAGATTCAAGAGGCCAACGCTACGTGCGCACCTTTTTGCGCGACACTTTGTGGGAGGTCTTTGAACCGTATTCCTTTAAACATTTTCTATCGGACAGACAATACACGTGCAGCCCATAAAACATTGCTCTCCCTCGTGTTTTTATTCTCTCTCTCTCTCTCTCTTTCTCTTGTTCGTATAAAAAATCTGTTTTGTTTTCTGCTTCATCACCGAACAAACTCAGGTTTTTTGCTTCCACTTCTCTTGGGAAGATTCTACACCTTCAGTTCGAAGAACGAAACTTGCTCTTTTATTTACGTTGCCTGAAGCTGTGGAAGTTGGCATCAGGTTCTGAATTTTTATAGTTCACGTACTTCGCGTATAGCGACAAGTTGGTGCTATATATTTAACTTAGTTACTATCCTGGTGTTAAATTAATTCCAATTTTCAGTTACCTAGTTTAAGGAACTTGCTTTTAGATTATGATAAAAAAAAAAAAGAAACATTTGCTCGACGATTCTTAGAAAGAAAACCCCAAATCTCGTTGCAACTTCGATTTAAAAAGTATATCTTTATACGAGATTTAAAACAACTACAGTAAATATCCACCCAAAGGAACGATACGAAGAAACAAATTTCAATTATATTGAAAATACGTATGACACAATTGAATTATATTTCTCTCTACACTCCTTAATATTACAAAAGGAATTTATAATTTCCTTGAAACTTTCACTAACAAAAGAACCCTGTATCATATAAAAGCAAACCGAAACAAATATGTCTCCTCAAAATTAACAATTAGATGCTCCTTAAAACTTAATCTCAACAAAATTTCCAGAACCATAAATTTGACCAAAAAAAAAAAAAAAGAAAAAAGGAAAGAAAAAATATATATCGCAACAGTATTCGTAGAAAAAAGTCCACCACACCCATCCAGGCATTTCCATTTACAAAAAGTCTGCCTTTCATCCTGCGCCAATAAATCTGGAAATGGAAGAAGAATTTAGCCAGCGAAAATTCCAAAAAATAATTCAACGAGGCAGAACCATACGTCTGGCTCGGTGACTTTAATGGCTGCACAGGCGGCGTCTTCGTTCGAAAAGCAAGAAGCCCGATCGTCTGACAGAATTCGCATTCGGCTCGATCATTCTTCTAGGGTAGCAGGTGTGCTCGGTCAACCCTCGTGCGTTTATCTCGCTCGCCACCCTTCCTCGTTCCTCCTACCCCTGCTGTTGCTCGATAGAAAAGAAAAAGAAGCTTCTCGCAGAGAAACGAGCGTACAGCCATTCGCACAGCTGACGAGCCTTTAAAACTTTCGGCGCTGGCTTTTTACCTGAGCTCACGTTGCATCGAAATGGCGAGGCTTCCTCTCTCGGATCTCGAATCGCAAGGCACGGTCATTATTCGGACAATAAACTCGTGGAACGAGCTTACTTTCGATCTGCCAGCTTCGATTCTGCCTGAATAGAGGAATCGTGTAGATTCAAAGGGAAATTCCAAATCGACCGGCGAAGGAAGAAGGGAAATTTTTGTTCGCTGGGAAAAAAATGAAGAAAAATGAAGCAGGTTTGAGAAAGCGGAAACCGAATCAGATTTGTTCAAGTTGGACTGGTACACAGCATAGGGATGCCATTGTTTTGTGAAAAATTGTGCTTGCAAGCGAATGTTGCACGATTGTGAGTTAATCCTTGATTTTTGTCATTTGATTTGTTACGTACCTTGTTATTAACCTTGTTATTAATTTTTCAAGATAAGTCTATCGTAATTTTTATTGCGAATTATGTAATTTTAAGAGTTTGTTACAGTTTATGTTTTGACTTCTTTATGACTTTAGAATTTGTTACTGTTATGATGTACATAATTTATTATTGTTATATCTTTATTGCAGTTTATGTTTCTGTTAAAATTTTGTCGGCCATCAGTTATTTTAAACAAAATAGTTTTAAAGAAAGAAAAAAGACAATTACAGCCAATGCTGTCTACTTTCCAAGCTTCGCCCTATTCAAGTATGATTCTTCTTCTCTATCTATAAAACTTTATCTCACGTAGTATCCTACAAGACATCTAAATCGTAGCTTTTTGTAAATCATCACAGTTTTTCCTTCCTTAGTTCGTTATTATACCTGACGTTCCAAAAAAGCAACATCACGAAGGCCATTCCCGCGAACGTAACAAACTTCAACCACCACTCTTCTCAGACAATGACCAGCAAGATCGTTCTCTGTGAACCTTTTAGACGTGCCACGAAACGATGACAGCCTCTTCTTAAACCGCAATCTTGATCCCCTAATGCCTTGACCAAGCATTACTTCCAAATAAAACTAATCGCCATTATTCGTAAATATCAATTCTCACTTTGAGATCAAGTTAGGAAAAGCGGAAGGTTATATTCGATTATTTTTTTAAACGTGAAAATATGGAGAGCCAAAATTCCCTCATTTTAATACGCAGGAACACAAAACGTATCGTATGAATCGCAGTCGATGAAGATCACAAAAATGAAATCTTTCAAAGTGTACAGATTGTACATGGATCATGAAGTATGTAAAGTTTAAGAGTCACTTTTAGATTACAGAAATTGGAAATATGGAAAACGCTGAAAATTCCGACGCAATTGATATGAAAATCACAAAGAACATTTCCAAAGTACAAACTTAACACAGCAGAATGTTTCCAGAGTTCAAGGTTCACAAAATCGCACAAATCACAGAAACATTTCCAAGCTATAGTACTTGGTCAACACACAGTACACGAGGATAAGGAGGTTTTCAAAGTCCGCGTACAGGTCACAAATTACAAAAGGAAAATTTCCAAGATCCAAACTTCATACATACGTGGTTCACAGAGAACACAGGGCTTGCAAAATACAAACTTCTTTCACGAATCACAGATTAATAATAATGAAGTTCCCCAAAAGCACAAAGTTCACGTATGAATGACAAAAAGGGGGGACTTCCAAGATGTAAAATTCACAATAAAAATAATAAATAAATATAAAATTTCCAAAAAATACAAAGTTCATGTATGAATCCCCCAAAAACAGGGATTTCCGAGGTGCACAGTTCACACTCAGAGCATAGGTTTCTGATCAGAACCTCTCCCTCTCTCTCTCTCTCTCTCTCTCTCTCTCTCTCTTTCTCTCTCGAGTTCCCGGGATACGCATCGGGTTATTCCGCGTCCGTTCCTCCGTTGCCTGACTCGTTCGCGGTTTTTCTGGTTCTTTTTGCCTCGGTGAATCACTCGGCCCTCCCGCGGCAGAGATTCTCAGTTGGCGATCTCAGCTCCGCGGCGAAACGCAGGTGGAAAGAGAGTCGCGGGTATGGCGGCGCACACCAGGATAACGACACGTGTCTCGTACAGTCCTCGGCCGCTTCCTAGACGGAGAAAAAGGCCGTCGACAACCACCGTGACTCATGTGCCGTTTAAGGTCGAACCGGTGAGCTGTCGAATGGATTCGTGACGAAATTCCTTCGGACAACGAACGATCGTTGCGTAAGTCGAGTGCCCAGAGAATCGATCCAATCGAACAATAACCTGCCATCGATCTGTTACTCTTGTCGCAGTCTTTGACGTGTTTTGCGTGGATTACGTGGATAGTCTTGCAAAACGGTTTCTCAAAGGAATTTGCATTGACTAATGTGGATCGGTATGTAAGTATTGGGACACCTGTTTATTTGATACATTTATTCCAAGACTTGGGAATATTTGGTATTTCATGTTATTAGTAGAAATTCATATTTTTAGAAAGGCAAATAAAGGAGCAGAACCCAATGTTTTATCTACTATATTCCATGACTGGTCGTAAACTTTGCATATTTTACATACCTTTGCACGTTGGGTGCGTTATTATATTATTATATTTCTCATGAATGTATGAAAATCTGAAAATTGTAAGGCATGTACAGTTAATACAAAAAGTATTGGCACATCGTTGTATTTATTATGGTACTTATATACTCATTAAGTTCAAGTATATTAAATTTCTTATGACATATAATATAGTACTTTCGTGTGATTACTTAACCTGATTAAAACTTTAACGCTATGAAAATGAAACGTAAAACCTAAGAAAAAAAAACCACTGCACTGGAAAATAAGGGTGTGCGATAATACTTTTCGTAACCACTGCATGATGCATATCAGGTTCGCAAATAATACACGTAGAATGTGAAAGTAGTAAAGAGCAATTTGTACTAAATATCACTAGGTGTCCTAATACATGCTTATAATATGAAGCTGGTTCTCGTTTGTAGGAGACATCGTTATAACGTAGATTTCAGGTGCCAGATAACAGGAATTGATTTTCTGTTTACTCAATCGACACCTTTGAGGTTTTCACTGTTCGATCCTTGATCGCATAGACGGTCCATCTTCCTCTATATCTTAACATATTTGTTAACCAACTCTTATTTAACTGGAAAAAAAGACTTCACCCTGTTTTTCTCTACAATCAAACAACTAATAAATTTTAATAATTATTCCTCGGAATTAACAGAAGCCAAGATCCACGATGGAAGCTTCAAAAGTCTCGAACAAACAGGCAATCGACTCCTCCAACCAGGAAACCTACGATATAATCTTTGGAAAGCATTTCTCTGAAATTTAAATGCCAACTAACAAACGTATCAAAACCTGAAATCCTGAAAGAATTTCACTTCCACGATTATCCACAAGTTGATCACTCTCCATAGTCGTCTGGTTGTGGAAGATCTTCGCTCACGTGGCAAAGAGGAGCCAGCTTCCTCGAGCAGCCCGATCACTGACCGTCCTCACTGACTGGTCAGGTTAGTTTGTGTGCGTTCACACCCATCCACCCACTTTCCGCTCAACCTGTGACGTCACAGCATCGCGAATGGAACCCGTCTTTGTTCCCACAAGCGTTTCGCAAACCGGTTTACCAATGGTTCCGCGTGCCCTGTCAGCTGGCAGGACCGTTTAATCGGTTGGAACCGTTTCTATTTTAAAGGATCGCCCATTTTAAAGGATCCTCCTCGACTCCTCATCTTTCCAAGAATAGTTCATTCATGTCTGTTAAAGCGTTGCCAAGCGTTCCATCGCGGATTTAGATAAGGATGAGCGAGTAGATTTTACGCACGTAGGCGTGTTGTCCTTACGACGCTACTCGGCTGCTATCTATTCTGGTTAGACTTAGGTCTTTGGCAAATCGCGTGTTATCTTTGTATTGCCTTTTGACCTGTTCAATGGACTCCGATGGTTTACACGAGGATGAAGTGCGTGGAAATTGGGTCCAATGATTCGGCTGTTTGTTGAAGATTTGGTTTAAGTGAGATATCAGGATATCGGGATATTAGGTAGATAGGATTATAGTTTTAAGAGAGATGTTGGGAGTAATTCATAGAGCTTTCAGTATTCTATGCATACTGTTTTGTGTTTGATAAAATTGGGTAGAACTTAACGTAATCGTAATACAAATAGTAAGTTTGAACAATAATTGATCTTACTTGGATGCTGAAGAAAATTAGAGAGAGGTGTTTGATATTGGTTAACTAAAATGGTTTCGTTCTTCGATAACAGCATGTTCAATCTCATAGATATATATACAGTGGATTAAAATTCACGGTATAAGTGTGATCAGGGGAAATCTTATGTGGCTCAAAATAAGACGAAACTCGAGAAATAAAGTACTACGTTGGAAGCTTCGTTTTTCAAGAAAATTACATTTGCCTCCTACCCAGTTAGAAGCTAGTCAAGTTCCTGTATACTTGATAAGTTTTTGAACTCGAAGTTTTGAAGCCTCCACGTCTGTGATGTCAAGTTTTCGAGTTGAAGTGGTTTGGGGAGTTGGTTATGATCCAGTTTCGAAGATTTCTGTGTCGTATGTCTTTTATCGGTCAGGTATTTGGTAGTTTTTCGAACTTCCTGCAAAGCAGATACGGAGGACGGAAACGAGACTGAATCACAGACCGGAAACTCGTGTCATCGATGTAGTGTACCTGAACGCTATCGTGAAAGAGATTTCCACGAGCAATGTGCTAGCTTTTTCGTTCTTCCTGTTCCCTTTTATCTTGCATTTAGAGAAATATTTCCAATGCTGAACCTTGTTCAGTTCCGAGAATCCTCTGTTAATCGAGCTTATGTTGCTACGATAGATCTACGTACATTTCGCATTCTTCTTCTTCATTTAAGAGATTAATTTATTTGAACATATACATTCGAAAAATTTCACTATTCAGCTCGTCAGCAATCAAATTGGTCTGAAAAGACGAGCTCCATTTCTTATGAAGTTCTTCATTTTATTAACCGTTTTATTGCAAATCTTAAAAATTATAATATACGTATCTTATAATTATACGTTATATTATATTATATAATAAAATTAAAAGAAGGTAATGTATCTAAAAAATTGAAATGTAATATCTAAGTATAATAATATATCATAATATAATACAGTTAGCACTGAGCATCATGAAAATCAAACGATTTGTGTCCATAAAATTCCCCACAAGAGAGTTGCGTAAGTAATTGTATCTTCCACGGTCAGTGAATATTAAAAATAAAATGAATATTAAAAAAAATATCACGTCTGTAATCGTCCCTGAATACATCTATTTATAGAGTTAATCAGCGTGACTTCCGAACGATTCAGTTAACAGCTGAAAATATGTGTCTTGCGATCCTTCTATCCTCCACTTTCTTGCTGCGGTTCTTTTTACAAACTTCACTTCTCCTATGCACTAGACCACAACTATATACGTAGGATCGTAAAATTGAAGAAGAAGATATAATAACTGACTCGAAGCGAGAAATAGTATGAGAGGAATTACACGATATCCAAGCAAGGATAGCCGCAGAGTACTTGTACGCGTTTGGAGCTCGCGGAAGCAAGGTGCGTGAACACCCCAGACAGCACGTGCAGGTTCGACGAGGTGCGCGTACCGGAAGTCGCGGCCACTTAATGGATGCGTACGAGCCTAACGTACGCACGTGCTCGACGCTCCTGTGGAAATTCGTCAGTTCACCCAGACGAGACGCATCCACCCTGAAACGCACTTCTTATGCTTGGTAGTTTCACTTCTTTTTGATGTACACCTTCACCGCGATCTTGATCATTCTGATCTATGCTTGGGTTCGCTGATCACCTGGACTGGATTCGAGTTGGTTTGAAAATGTTTCTTCGAGTTGATGAATTCAACGTGCAAGAGTTTTTCGGAACTGCACAGTTGCGTAACTCAACTTTTATCACCATTGGATTGTTATCTTTATTGGGTTACAAGACATGGAAAATTATGAATGATTCGCTGCAGATTATTTCAAGATTCAGGTAAATTTTTCGTGTTCGTGGAGTCGGAAGGTGAAATCGTTTGGGACGGCTTGCCGTGTAAACGAAATTTTATTACGTCTGAATTATTTATCGGATTTTTCATTGATTAACCAAGTACGAAAAATTGTGAATCGCTGCAAGTTATTTCGAAGATTTTTTCGATTCTTTCGGTTTACAGAACAGTGAAACAGGATTTTTTCTTTTAGGGATAGCTCGCGCTTTCGTCGTCGTTTGCTTGGATTTTGCTTAAGAAAATTTACCATATCGTAGATTTTTTCGATTTGTGAAACGAAAAGGCGACATTTTTTCACGTTGCATGCCCTATAATTGGACTATAATAATGCCGCATAATAATATGTGTAGTATTATAATAATCGATTTAATAAAAAAAATTATAAACGATTTAGCAGAAGGGTCGTTCCAAAGCGGAGCGTGGAATAAAAGAAATGGAATGTGGAGAGTGAACTGTCAGCAAAAAAATGTAATTCAAACCACTGTTCCTCCTCATCTTCAATTTTAATAGTTCCTACACTACAAACTCGTCTTAATAACATTTTCCTATTTCTTCTATCTTGATTTCTCTCTTTCTCTCTCTCTCTCTCTCTCAAATCAACAACATATTTCACTAGTTTCATTGCATAAAATATCGACGACGGCACATTTGCTACAGAAAGAAGTTTCTCAGATTGTCGAAAAGGAAAAAGAGAAGTGACAAGAGGCCATCCATTTAATCTTGCTTTCGCCTGGACGCGTTCTTCTTTCGCAAAAATAAATTTTCATCGTCGAAATGGCTGGACGGTTGACTTAAAGAGCGGAATGTAGCTCCGTTCGAACATCTGTCGTTGATAGAAGTGCTTCCAGAAGAAACGAGGAACGAGCCAGGAGAGCTTTCGAGCAGTTCATTTGGTAACGATTAGTAGCCCCCGTTTTCTCGATGAACTCTTCAACTAAATGGTGGATTCTCGACTATCGACTCTCGCAGGAATATATTTTTATTTTCCCCAGCTGTCCACTGCAACGATCTCAATAACGAACTTTCTACAATGATTATCCTGTTATAGAAATATTTTATTAGAAATATCCAAAGCATCTAAGAAAATGATTGTTATTTGGTTTCTGGAAAATAGAATTCGCAAAGTGTTAGAAATTTTAGATTCCTAAATTCTAGCATAGAAGTTGAAATTCTTTGGAAAAATAAATTTACGTTTGATATTAATTTTATGCTAATAAATTTCCTATTTTTTTAAATAGCGAAAGATAGCTTCATTTTTTCTAATGGAAGATTTAATTTACCGTTATGGAAGGAAGAAATTTAATTAGAAAGGATCATTAAGGATTGCTAATATTTCGTTCGTTTTCTAGATAATTATAAAAATATTCCATTAGAAAGATACATTAATATCGATAACGTTAAAAGAAGATAATCCCAAATTGAAGACTTTTCACTACAATGAAATTTTTTGGAATTCCATTTTAGTTAACGTCCAGTTAACTCATCTCTCGCCAATTCTTTCTACGAATATGAATTTCTATTGTTTGAATGGAAAATCAGAATTAATGAAATCTTTGTCGAAGACACCAAACAGTTTCAAACGAACGGCGTTACGTTGTAGATAATAGCGTAACAAATGCGTGAATTTTGCTAGAAATAGCCTGAAAGAAATAGAATCTGTCGTCGACAGGAGGACAAAGGGGACGTGGTCCATTCGATCGCGAGCTTTTTCACCGACAATGCACTTTGCTCGTGTCGTCATCTTGAATCTCTCGGTTCTGCTACGGAGAACCCCTCGTCGAGATTTATCGAGGTTGCCTCTTTAAGGCTTCCTTTTTCTCCGTGGATGCTCTACTGCACCCGGGAGCGTTCGTCGTTCTTTTAATGGAACAAACGTTGAGACATGGAGGCGCTGAAGCCATTTTTCAACTCGAGAGCGTTCGCCTTGCAGCTTCTGGGTTTCTCCCTATCAATTCTTCAATATCGTTGCACTTGTTTCTCGATAAATCTGTGTTAGCGAACGGTCACTGTCGTCGAAGGAAAGTAATTCTTTCCGCAACCTTGCAACGGATCGTGGCGATAATTCCATTTGAATACAGAAAGCATTATAGGAAAAGAGTCTTGATAATTTATTTGCTTGTTTTATAAACCCTGTCTATCTTTCGTTATCGATTTTCAAGGAAGTTATCGTTGCTTAATATTCTTAAAATCGTATCGATTTTGCTTGTCTGTTCTCTTTACTAGTTTCAGTCATTTTTCTCTTTGCTAATCTTTTTAAAGATTAACAGAGATGCAAGTCTTCTGAAGATTAATACAGTTACGGAAGAATGCCGACGTATGAATTAATATATCAAAGCTTATAAAGATTTCCATGTCTTTGCTAACTTGAGAGGTGGAAAGAAAGAATTAAGAACATCGCAAAACAACTTCTGCGGAACAGGGAAGACTAACTTCGATACTTTATTCCGTTCGCCAATAATAAAGTTCATCGGTAAAAAAGTCTGATTCCCTCTTTACCCTTCGATTCTTCTATCTCGTGGAATAAAATGAAATGAATTCAATGAATCTTCTTAATCTACACTGCTGAAGTCTCACCGAAATTCTTCCGTAAATCTGACCTATTATTAAACGTTTGTAGAGGATCAAAATCTAATTTTACTCCTCGACCATTTTTTCACGCTCAAACGTTAAATTTATCTTTCAATCCCATCTGTTTGATCTCGTTCTCGTCTTATCGTCCGGCAGGGATGAGTCATTTTTCTGAGCAAAGTTAGTTACCGCGGGGACAATGGTCCTTTCAGCCCTCGGCTCGAGGCTAACTTTTTTAAGGGATGTCCCTTTTCAGCCCTTCGCTCGAGACGCATATTACTCCAGGGAACACGGGACCGACTCTAGACTTTAATGGAACAAATGTTGCGAAACCGCAAATCGAAATCGTCCGCGCTGCCAAACGGGAATTGAACGGTGGCGGTTTTTTGAACAGTGTTCTCGATCAGCTTCTCTAGCACTCTCTTTTTGTTTGTTCGACGTGTACAGGAGTTGCTTGGAAACAAGTGTATTGCATTGTTATCTCAGCCGCAGCAATTAAATTAAATTGGGTGATGCGAAAGATATAGCTTCGTAAAGTTTTAAATTGAAAATATACTTTGCATAGGCTTCTGCTATATTTTTGAATTCAGAAATTACTTGGAATTAACAAGTTATTGTTTAGATTCGTACATCTTTGAATTTAAGAAACGTTTTAGACAGGCTTTTATGCTTTGAAATGTTGAAATTATTGTAGATAGGTGTATTTTCGGATACGGTCACAGGATTAAACGAATATTATAAAATTCGCAGACGCTTGTATCTGTAAATGTGGAAATTATTTCAGATATATTGATACATTGGATTTAGGGATTATTTCCTATTTTTATTTTCCTCCTCCGTTAATACTATTTCTTTCTTGTTTATTCTGAATTTTAAGACGACTTAAATTACATCCTTCGTATTAAATCTCGCTTATCTAATACGAAGTACGACTTGAAATTTCTAAGAAGTTTCAACTTGAATTCGTAATTATGATATCAGAGAAAAGGAGTAATTATGCAGTTGAGAATGCCAGTTTTGTAGATGTTTTGAAGATACCGCGAGCGTAGAAGCACAAGTAGATTTATTGTATCTACTTATGGTACGTGGTTATGATGAATTATTCATTTTATCAGATTAAAAAATCAAGGTGCGCATACTGCGAGTCGAAGTAGCTAGAGATCATCGTACGATTTTCCATATTATACAGGAAAAGCGATGTTATCGCGGAGAAACCTTCAGATTTTCTGCATGCGTGCGTCTAAAATGAGGCATTAGAACAAACGGTCTACTAACGAGATGGAAGATTAGGAAATTCTACTTTTTAGACCAGAATATATTGGCACCAACCTCAATTTTTCAAGTGAACATACCCCGTTAGAATACTTCACTGAACGACCTACTAATTTGTCGTACAGCAAAGCAACATGCACGAGAGAACCTTTTCTACCCTCGATAAACACAGGGGAAGAAAGCAGAAAATCAGTCAAAAATCTGTAACAAGCTTATTACAAAATACTACGAACGTACAGATTAATAAAACACACCAATATAGACAAATTATAAAGCAACATAAACGAGAAAGGGCGAATGCTCGAGAAAGGAACAACCTCCCCTAATTTCGCTTCTGAAGTAGACAAATTTCTTTCTACATTATACGCCACCCTTCCTATATACGGAATAATGAAATAAATTGATATATACAAGTCGCAGAGCAACATAGACGAGAAAGGATGAAAGCCGGAAGAAAGAGTAACGCGGAATTTCGCCTCAGGAGCAGAGAAATTTCCCGAAATTACTCAAATTACCTGAGAACAAGAAAAATCCGCCAAAGCAATCCAACAAGAAGATCAACCACGCTTCAACCGTAAATTTACCTTCCTCCGCTTCTCTGTTCACCCGAATGCTTCGTTAAGTACGCACCTTCTTCCCCTAAAAACTCGCCGAAACCATCTCGTCCGTCGAAATTCTCACCCCCTACGCTTCAAACTCTTGAAAGTTCTTGCTGGCAGCCAGGTCCCAATTAAAAGTTCGCGAGCCACGTGTCCGTCCGTCCGAGGCCACTGCAGTCTGATTCAGCGATAATCGCCGGAAGTCGGTCGAATTCTTGTCGGTTTCCCTCGTCCGCCTGGCGAAAACCCGGCGAACGCGGACAACGGAGGCGATTGGTCGCGGCCTACGCTCAATTGGTCATCCCGCGTGGCGCCCTGAAAGCGAGACGAGACGACTAGCAACGAGTGGATGATTTAATTGTCGCGTGTCAGGAGTTCAAGTGTCGGCGAACGTGCGATCGGTGACTGCGAACGCGTCTTCAACCCGCCCACAACGTTGTACCCGGGGTCAACATTGTCGACGTTATCGTTGCTGATCGCAGGAAGTTCGCCGGGAACCAGCTGTAATTGCCACAATTAGCCCCGGTCCCGGAGCCGAGGATCCTCGCTAATTGTTAATTACATCGCGAGAATTGAGGAGACCTCTTGCTTGCCAGCTTTTTCAAGATGGTTGCTTAGAGGATGGAGAGAGGTTGGGTCGAGGTTTCGGTTTGATTTTAAGGTGGTGTAGCGGTACTTGAAGAAGAAGGTTAGGAGGAGAATTATGAGAAGTTGTGGGTACGTAGGAAGTTGTTGGACATAATGGGTTAGATGGAGTGTTCTTTGTTTGAATCGTAGTTCCATCAGTGTTCAAATTATATATTTGTAAGGTTTGTTCGCGTGCAAGGTTTAATAGGACGGTATAATAGTCCTGGTGACGTTGACTTTGTTTGGGAATACTAAGAGATTTTATTTAGAGAAATTGTAAGGGATACAATAACGTGGTGGAATTTTTTCGAAGGGTAAAGGGGTTGTAACTTCTACCTTTATAAATTTATTCTTTTTTTTTTTCACATCTACTTATAACGTTTAGCTTTTATCGTATTTGGCGAGAAATAAATTTTCTATTTTCTGAAAATAAAGGAATACGAGAACGAATTCGTTGACTATTCTTAGCAACAATCAAATGAAACGCGAACAGACCACTGGAATTCCAAAATATCGCAATGCACGTGTATTTTGATAGTGATGAAGGTTACGTTTTATCGACATCCTGCTGGCAGCTGGTCCCCTTTCGGTTCTCCGTTGCCATAAATCCGAAATTTATTTAAATTTGTTCAGACTTCGCAAGATCATCGGCGGATTAAAATGGTAGATCCAAGTTGACGCGTTAATAATATGGTTTTAACAATTTCTATCTATTTCATTTGGAAGGAAGTAAACGTATGGAAGCTGTCAAACATGCGATAATATTTTCGAACATCTTAATGTCGTTGGACGAAATTCAATTATTTCTCCAGTCATTTGAATATTATTTCATGTACACTTTAAATAAACACAGAATCCTCGATCAGATATTCCTGGACCGAAATGAAACATCGACAAGTAAAGCACGAAATTTGTACCAAGGAAACTGAAATGAACGATATATGAGAAAATACACAGCGTAAAAGAGAAACAAGCTTCCGTCCACAAATTGTTTAAAATTAAAATTATCCAAATCCGAGAAAATGCACCTTTGTGCATTATTTTGCAAAATTATTTAAACCCTTAAAAAATCCTCAAACCATTCTGACTGTAACTGCTCTGTTAATTATAATATTAAATATATACACACACATTTATACTGTCAGACCATGAGTTCAGACAATGTTTCCAAATGACCGAATGCTAATTAGACGAGAGTTAAAATCCAGAATATTTTTCAAAGCATACATCGGATGATTTACTGCACAAATGTTATATGTCCACCTTTAGCGTTTCCGAGAAAAAACACAATTTTAAAAACTCAATGATACGCTATAATCGAAATACTCTTCGCATGGTATTTATCATACTCATCTTTATCAATGCCGCTATGAAATGGATTGCAAATCGCGCGCTGGTCCTTTTCAGGAACCTGAAGTGACAAAAGTGAATCTTATGAAAATATTTCGAAATAAACAAAAGGATGAACAAAAATATTATTTCCAACAGACTTATGAAATCGATACAAATGTGATATTTATACAGCATAAGGAAAGGAACTATTTGTTGCATATGAAAACCGTAATTTCACGAAAAGTGGACGCACAATGTTTGCGCAGTAAACCGTCGACATCTCCATAGAAACTGAGAACCACGGTGAACCATTGACCCCCGCGTAAACCGAGAAAGTTCCCGGTGAACACAGCAACGAGAGCAATAAACGTTGGATGAGTAAAAGACGTTCAAACCGACGCGGCGTCTTAATCCGCTCATGCACACCGTTTCCTCCAGCTCCTTTTTATCCTCTAATTATACCTCACCCAGGCTTTTCTTCTGGAGTCTGGAAACTCGAACGATCTCAGCATCGATGGACGATCCGTGATAACATCAAATAGCCACTCGACAGTCTTCGAGGAACATTTCGTCGTTCGGTTTGTCGTGATTGAATTATCCTGGTTAATCAACGAGCTCTATGGAGATTAGGCCTAACCCTTGTTCAAGACGATCTCGTGTAATTCGCGACCCTTTTTTCTTTGATGGCGGGCGACTTGTTAGCGTCTTGGGATTTCAGAATGGTTTTTGTGATGCAAATGAACCGATAATATTCAAAGATTGATGTTGGTACTTGAAATGAATTGGAGGCAGAAGCAACGGAGGATTGTAGAGTGGAAGGTTTATTTTTGGTTATTTGCTTGTGATCTTTTTGTCTTTGATGGAAGTCTGGTGTTTTATTTTTATGGGCTAATATTATTTCGTTAATGTCTGAATTTTTTCAGTATTTGAGTTTAAGTATTTTCTATAGTTTATAGTTTATTTAATTTGTTGGTTTTTTATGTAGTTTGTAGATATGGTTTGTTAATCTGTTATGTAGTTCATATTTTATGTAGTAGATATCATTTTATATGATTTTTTATATTGTTTATTTCATATAGTTTATTGAATTTATAGTTCAGTTTAGTGTTTCTAAATCTAATCTTTTGTACGGTTATTTAATTCTCAAATAGATTGTAGATTGTATGGTTTGTTAATTTGTAATATAATTTATTATATTGTTGTTTCATATACTTTTCTTAATTTATATCTATAGTTTGGCTTTCTTAAATATCTGTTTAATTTCCCCATTGCGTTAACTTCAGCAAAATTCAATCTGCAAATTGAATAACACGTACTTCGAGTGCATCCGTTGTGTTCGATGGCCAATATGAGCAAAACTTCTGGAACATTAAACACACAAAATGAATTTATTATTAATCTAATTTCGTTGTTCGCTTCGAACCTCTAGACATAGTTTTACGTAATAAACAAGTAAAAGATTGAAATCATTAATTAGTACAATAATTTACATGATTAAAATTTCACGTAAAAATCTTCAGAACCCTCCTGAATTCTTCGAAAAAAAATTTCTTAATTTAAAAGTAATCGCAAGAACAAGAAATACCTCACGACACCTGGGAATTTTTCAAAAATTTCTTCTTACTCTCCACGTTAATCATCTTTACACAATATGGTCGGATTATACACGCGGATTCATTAGGATCTTAAGGGGGATAAGCTTCACGGCCCATCTGCCATAATATCCTGAGGGGAAGTTGCTGGTTTCTCGAATGGCTTCCCCTCACACGATCCCTTCCTTTCTTGCTTCCTTCCTTCCTTCCTTCCTTCCTTCCTTCCTTTCTACGCCAGAAGCTGAACGAACAAAAACTATCCGTACGTCGTGTTCATGGGAATTCACATGCAAATCCCGATGACAACAAGGTGCCTTTTCCTTTCCCGAAGCACGCGCAAAATCGACCATCTGTTCGCAGGTATGGAAATTGGACGTGTTTCATCATCCTCCATTGGGTTTCAATCAAATTTCAACCGTTCGTAATAAGTGTAGGTATAACCATTAACCATTTTTTTTTTTTTTTTTTTTTGTAACATCTGAATCGTTATTTACAATTTTTAAGAAGGAAGATGGTTAATGGTTTGCTTATTTTATTGAATTATCCAAGTTCAAAGCATCAATCAACAATTTTTCAATAATTCGTAAAAGGAATTTCATCTCTGGTAAAGGATAAACAAGGAAGCAATTAAAAGAGAATTTTATTTCGGTCGCTCTCTTGTGTGGAGCATTTCATTCCAATTTCTGCCCGATTTTCCGGCCTCTATCGTTCGTCAATCCGCCGACAAACGTTAATGGGAAAGTGCTCGAAATAAATCGACAGAACACTCTAAAAGCTATCGAACCTCCGCTTATCGATCCGCCGACACCAGAAACGCTCTTCCGCGTTTCACATTTTTTCCAAAGTAATATCCTCTTTGGTCGCAGTTCGTTCAAAAACTCAAAGTGACTCGAACATAGAGGAAAAGATTCGTTCGTCTTTCGAGAATTCTCGAAGGACGATTTCCCTTCGATCGGAAGGATGATTCCTCCATCGCGTGTGCGCGAATTCATCATCGTCGATCACCGATGAAAGATCCAAGTAAACTTATCGCTTCCCCTCGATTTTTATTTTTATCAAACGTTCCCTTCATTCATCTTCTATAAATGGTTTTTACGCTATCTTGCAATCACGACTCGCCGATTCAGCAAACAGCTTTTCTTGATATTTCGTGATATATCGAAGCATTGAGAAGATATTGATTGTTCATTCTTGCGGATTCCGAACACGTGTAGAATAATAATATCAAAACTTTTAACAGGAAGAAATAGCGTAACAAAATACAATAATCCAGTAACAACTGAATAAAATAATATCTCAGAATTGTAATATATACAAAATTATGGAGCTTTTAACAGATCTGCAAAGCCATCCATTAAAGTAGAAATTCGATTTTTCATTCGATAAAAATAATATAATCATAAATACAATTCAGTAACAACCGCATAAGATAATATTTGAAAATACAAGATTATTGCTACAAGATTATGTACACTGCGGTAGACATGATCCTACTAAAAATTCAATCCCTCGTTCAGGGAAACGCTATAATGGCACAGTGCAACGTTTTAGTAACCAGCGAATAAAATTTACAAAATGTCCAAACATCTGTAATATGTAAGAAATATATATAGGGTTTATATACCTTCCAAAAAGGTATAGAAAACTACGCTACCAAAGATCTATTTCCTCCAGACCAAAACCCAAACATTTTACTCCTTAAAAGGATTAGTCGCGACGATATGTATCTTCCAAAGAATATGAAAACAATCTACTTCATCGCCTATAACAAAAATAGTTACTTAATAGGAAAAATAGTTAATAACCTGAAGTGTAGGAAACAGGCTACCGAAAACCAACATCCTTTCCTAGAGCAAAACTCAAACATTTCCTCGATTTTCATTTGCATACTCGAAGAAAGAGTTTAAATCCATGCTGAATCGCAGTGAATCGCTTGGCGAAAAATGGCTGAAGCCGCGTGTGCGGAGGCTGCCCTCGCGACAGAGGCTGAAAGCTCCGCGGAGCTTTTAGCCGTGCTGTGTCTATAGAGCTTGCATATCGTTATCAACCCCCTGACAACAGCCGGTCTCCTGTCGGCCCGGGATCGATACAGCTTCTATTGCGATATCAACGCGCAAACCCCATGGCCGGATGGGCGGCGGGGGTGGCGTAGGATTGCGCAACACACTGCCCCTCCAACCCCGCCTGCTAGTTCGCCGTTGTGGAAATTCTATAGAAATCGCGCGTCGCCTCGCGACGAAGGCTTAACGCGTTAATTCGCTCGGCTCTTTTCCCTGTTCCTTTCACGGGAATTAAGCCGAACCCACCATGATTCTGGAAAATATAGTTCGCTGAACGAGGGAGAATTTGCTATTCTTTGTGTGATCCTTGAAGGGGAGCCAACCAGCAAAGACTCCTGTTTTCCTTTAGATAAAAATGAACTTTTATGGGATTTAGGAGATTTACGGTTGACAAGATTGTGAATGTTTATGCATCCATTAAAAAATTTATCATGTGCCTTCCGCTCCTTCTTCGTGAAAATATTCAATGTGATAGTGTTTCGAAATTCTCAGACACTCTTCTTATTTTTTTAATTTCAAATTCGAATTCTTTTGTAATTTTATTATCTTGCAACTTCGCTTTACGTTATAGAGAAATATTACATAAAGAGTTATTATGAAGAATATTACAACGTATTGTAAAGAATACAATTGTACATGAATTTTAAGATCGATTGCGATATTTCTATCTTGAGGATAGCACGAGGGTGTCTGACCAGAGTCATGGAAATAACGTTTCTATTAAGCAGTCATAAGCGTCTGCTGGAGTTCCCGCTACCCTTAATCCGATCGAGACTTATTATGCTCGGGACTATTAATGCGATCAAGTATGGTAATGCCCCGTGAAAGTTATTGGCTCGTAAAGCGGGAAAATTTGTGTGTTGCGTCATTTGTCGTGCATCCAACGTAATGAATCGTAGCCCATCTATCAATAAAGCTTTTCGTTTCCATCGATGCATAAAGAATCAACTTGTAAAGGAAATCGCTCCATACATAATTCACGTAATAACCAAAAATATGTCCAATGATATATTTAATGTAAGTTTGTTAGTTTTCGTATGTGTTTTTTTTTTATGAAAGAATTTTTCTATGAAATAATAATTATACTCGTTAGACTAAAACCATACGCATCTCTAGTAAAAGTTTTGTTTATTGTCTTTCAAATTACACATTTCTCAACATTTGGCTGCTAGATATATAGATTATAATTTATGACTCCTGTACAGTACTGAAATAGATCGACTGGTAATTCCGAGACGCCAGCTTCTACTTGTGACAAATAATGTACAGATGTGATTTTGAACTTAAAACTACAGCCGAAAATATGTTAACTCGAGAAAGAAAATCAAAACTCTTTTCACTAACAAATGTGTCTGTTACAGATTATTTTTATGCATCTTGATATGATATAAAGTACGAGGAACGCTCATTTTTAAGTTAATTTTATGTTACGAAATGTCAGTGTATTATAAATAAACCTGCCTGTAGTATTTCAAACTGATCTATTTTTGTTCACTATTACATTTATCTTTAGAAAAACGAATTCTAAAATTTCATTCATTTATTTTTAAAGAAATTACAAATTAATAGATTTATTCAGTTTAATTAATTTAATACAATTAACATCTTTATGCAAAATGAAATCTTAACACCTGAACACTTTCTTAATATTAAATTAATATTTAAATCATAGTCTATAGAAAATTTATATTGCCTAGCTTCCAAATTATATAAATATTTTCCTAATTGAATATTATTCCTAACTAATTAATAATCTGTTCTATTAATTTTTATTTAACATTATACAATTATAGATAGCAATAAATTGCATCTCCTAAGCATAAGTATATTTCTAAAAGCCATGGATCGATTTTTGCAAGGTTGTCAGGCTATTTAGGAGGGTGCCGGAATTTTGAAAGTCGTTGCTCTATTGTACTCTTCTATTCCCCTTTTTTCCGGTCATTCGTCTCAAGTAGAGTCTACGCCAATGCCGAGGCCCGGTGCTGGCTTCCTAAGGCCAGGTGGTGCACAACCGTTGCCATCCCCAAAGCCCAGTGTTCCGCTCCTGCAGGCAGCTGCAGCTGCGACATACACGCTCCTCCTTGTACGTTTGCACACGACGCTTGTAATATATATACATACGTGTACAACTGCCTGCGATCGAGATCGTTATTGAAAAGTCTAGATCTAGGTCAAGAAAGATTCGAAATTTCGACTTTCTGTTCTTCTCTTAACTACGTCTGAATCTCCGCCGAGGTTAGGAAAATCATGCCACCATTTCATTCTTCTAAATCAGAGAGCATATCTTATGCAACTCTCTCCTATTCTATTGAGGTTATATTTTCCTACAATGAGAAAAATTATCAAATGAAACATATATTTTCTTATGGAAGAATTTAAAAAATATTCTAAATGAACACAAGAAAAGAATTATATTAAATTTATCAATACTATTCATGCAACTCTAAAATTAAAGTTTAGTCCACATATTTAAATCATATTTAACTGCTGGCAATTTAACATATTTGACTTTAATTTGTATTGTGTATTTTACGCAAACGTCTTTATTGCGTAAAGTACAAATTGAAATAAAATTCTCCACAATTCAATTATTTTATCCTAAACCGTCGTGAAACACTTCTGACCCGATGATACAAGTTCAGTTCATGGGTTCTCATTGTTTTTATAATGTTCTTCTTTATCGATAATTTCCATGCGGCGATAAACATACATTAATTACCGACCGTGCGAATTTGATTGTTGTCTCACTTGTGCTGAAGTTTTCATGGTTATCGTTGTATAGCGGTTCTTCGAACTTCGGTTGGGCAATAGTAGATAAGGTAACTACTTATCAACGAGATATCCGCAAGGTGAGATCCTGCAGATATATAGCGTTTCATTTCACCGCAACCTTTCCGCTTCGAGAGGTTAGAACGTCCGCCTGCCGCCACGCACGAATTGCCAAGGTGTATTGGTAACCGCACATATTCACACGAACAAGGGCGTGCTCGCACACACACAACCATGTAATGACAGCAGGGAGTTGGGGCAGCGACGAACAGAGCAGATGGGGAGTTTGCTTCTGCAACGAAAGCCAGTCGTTGTAGTGGCTTGGTTCAAGCTGTCCGCCTTTTCCTGGCTTCTCTGCGTGAATTCGCGCTCCTTTCCTCCGGCCTCCCCCGTCTTTTGCCGTTTCTCCACATTCAACCGCGAGAAAACTCAGGTGACAAACATGGGTCGGTCGCGTGGTACTCTTCCTTCCTTCCTTCTGTTTTTCTCACAGCGCCATCTCCTACTTTAGAGTTCCGTTTCGAGATCTCGAGCTGTGGCGCGATATTGAAAACCTCGCTATCGAACGATCATCGATCGATATTTTGCGTATAGTGTCGCGTGCAAGCGGGTCAAATTCATTTTGTGGAATAATTACCAATTAGTGTGGATATTTGGACAATATTTCGCAGAATTTTACTTTCTTATTATTCGAGAAATTATGTTGACGGATCATCGTGTACAAATGGATGGTAAATATTTAAATGCTTTGGTATTTCGAAATTGTAACGCGATATTGAAAAAGCTTGATATCGAAGAGTCGTTGATTGATATTTTGCTTAAAGTATCGGGTGCAAACGAACCAAATTCATGTTTCGAAATAATTACTACGAGTACTTGATAATATTTCGCGAGTTTTTCTTCTTATTAATCGAAAAAGTATGTTATCGGATCATCGTATACGAATAGTAGAAAATTATATGAATATTCAAACGCTCTAGTGTTTCAAAATTATACTTTTCCAGGTTATGCGCGTCGTAAACTGTTTCATTATCGCACCCAGCGTTTGATTGTCGAATTTATATTATAGAAAATACCAAATTAATAAATGCTACAGCTAGGGATACTTAGAGAGGCCTACTTTCCCATTTCCCAAGTTCGATCCAAGGAGGCAATCGAGGAAATTCTAAAAGGAGCATATTTTGGTCGTGGACTTCTTCTTCGAAATACCTGGGCTTCTCTTGAATTTCAATAAACGCGTGCTTGGTAACTATTCTCGATGGCTCTGGCATTATCTTGTCAACGACCGCGGAGACCATTAACCGTCAATACAGCCACTAGAGTGGCGCGGCTCAGACTCTTAGGAAATGTCTTCGGTGAGTATAGAATATATCTATACGTCTTCTTTTTCTCACCCCCCTTGTCCTTGTTATAAACGATCCCTCCTGCTAAGATTTCGAGTATTTTTACGGTGTCCCACATGTGTGTTGCCACGCGCGTTACGCGTTTATAAATACATTAACGGTTCTACACCATGTCACAGATGTAAAGCTGTTACAGATGTCGCCTATATGCTTTATTTGATATAAATTATATAATTATGTAATAACATTAAACTTAATTTCTTTTATCATTTTTTCTTCGTTGTTTTATAACATTTATTAATAAATACGAATTTAATCGATATAATTTATATATATATTTTTTAAACTGTATATAACAGCAATAAGTAATGAATAAATTAGTAAATGATTTAATAGCAGTAAATTACAGTGGCAAATCGAATTATGAATAATAAATTCGCATAATTTTACAGCCCTCTTTATTACATCAATTGAATTTATAATTACTTTCATTATATATTAATTATATATGGCAAATTTTATACGAATATTTAATAACTTATATAATTTATTTGTCGCATTTGATGAGATATGATTACAGGTTCGTATCGATTATATCTTATCGCATATACTCAATTTCAGCTATTAATAGCAGCTTCACAAAATGACTAACTATTATTTCAGTTATTAATTTTCTAATACATATTTCAGTACTAATAAAATTTTACATCAAATTTTCATAACACAGAGTTCTTACTACAATTTCTAATGGACTATTTAACTATGTTACACATGTACAGTAATAATCAAATCAATAATGAACAGATCAAGCCAATTTGTATTATAAATTCGTCAAACCACTCTACATATCAAGCTTTATAATATCCAGCCTTCGTTTTTAATTCACAGTTGCTTCTAAAGCTTCGACCTAACGTCCATATTCAATTCAATCTAGCATTCTTTCATCAGGAAGAATAGAAGACCGAGTTACTCTCTTCTCAGCCGGTTCGTAAACCACGTTGTAGTACGTGAATCGTGATTTTCCTGCTTCTTTATTCCCTCATGTGAATTTTTCATGTGACTATAATGAACGATAGTCAGTATCTTTTTTATGTTTTCGTAAGATGAGTAAGAATATTGTTTGTTAAGCGTTTCTCGACCTGAAGGATCCGCTGGTTGACCGGATAGTTGATGGAATTAGCGCACAAGGCACGACTCGACGCAACAACAAGCGAGACATGCGTTTTCTTTGTCGCGCGAGGAAGTGGAATTTCATTAGCTATCGCGCGCGCGCATGTGAGTCATCGTTCGTAACGCGTTATGAATTGTTTGACCCTGGTGAAGCCTACTTAACGATTGCGTTTTTAATAGAAAAGGCTTTCTTTCTTTTCTGTACTTGTAAATTTGAAGATTTATTTTACTAAAACCAAGTTTACTGAAACTTAATTGGTTTACTAAAGTTTATTAAAGCTACACATTTTCTGAAATTAATTGCTATTATTAATATTTTCTCTGTGACTTTATTAATCTCTTTCGCCATAAACAATAGGAACTACGTAATGAATTCTACGTTACAAATTACAAATTATGCGAACAGTCGTATTATAATTTTCCATGAGCTTTTCTTTCCTGCAAGTTTTTAACTCATTAAGAGGAGCAACAACGAACTAATTGCTTTTATGCCTCGAAGCTTCAAAATTAATAATTAATTACCCTAATAAGAATGATATACTAGGAAAGTATAGTCCAAATAAGGGTTACTTGAATGGATAATTAGCCTAATCTCGAATGGTTCTGAAAGTTTTAGGTTCGCGGTTTGATAATTATTAATTAATGCCAGAAATTACGTTAGAGAGCATCAGACTCCCGCGGGACTATTGGAAAACGTGGTACGCGTCTATGTTAGAATTAATCAGAGGTGAACGGATGGTAATTAGCTTGTTCGCAACTTAATTAGTTCGTTGAACGCGCACACAAATGAAATATTCATTTTCTCTGATGCTGCTGCATAAAAAATACATTTTACACGATATGTTAGTGCAGTGTAGTAAGAGAACTAGAAAAAGGAAAGATATTAGATATCTTCTATTAGGTACAATTCATCGAAAATTAAAGAATCAAGCACTATAAGATTATATGTATTTAGTTAATGACGCGATGATGTGATTCACCGACAATATGGCGTTTACCAATATTGTTATCTCTAGAAAGTAGAATCGTTTTGTTGATTTTCCAAGATAGATTAAAGATCTCGCGTAAAAATCTTTTTATGTTCTGAGCTGATAAATTGTTCGCGCAACATAATGTTATCAAAATTGAAATCCATGTTGGCAATAATATCAATACGGTACTATTTCTAGCATAGATAATATTCCAATATCAAGATCAGTCCACACATCAACAAGCAATTTTACACTAAACGTCCACTATCTGTCATCTAGAACTACCCTTCAAATCCTCTAAAAATCTTTCAATTTCAATGTATAATACATTCGAACTCAAACCTTCCAAACCAACATCACCGTTTGATCCTCTAATAAGCCACGGAACGATGCTTGATCCGATATTTCGAAAGAAAACCACATCACCGTTCGTCGATCACTAACCACCCCTGAAAACTATCCACGACCCCTTTGAAGTTCATTTCTACACCGTCTGCGATAGTTAATCTGCTGTCAGGGTGAAAAACCGGCTGTTATTTTCCTATCGACGAAGGTACACCCCCGCAACGTCTCCGCGAGCCTCTACGTGCGAAACGCGACAGATGCCAAGCGGAGGGGGTGGCCACCCTATCGTTTAACTTCGTTAATCCGATTGTTCCTTGGTCAACGATGGTGGCCGTGTTAAAAGCGCCGCGATGGGAATATGCACTTGTCGTCCTGGGGCATTTCTCGCGCGAATTCCTAGGGGTAGGTTCGCGTCCCTAGGGTGAAACTCCCTGAACACCTTTGTGCTGCAACATTTGGCAGTGATTAGGGGGCGAATACTGGAAGGAAGGCAAAAAAAAAATGGTGCAAAAATAGTTTATGGTGGAAGTTTTGGAATTTAGGAATTGTTTTTCTCCAGCGACAAGTGCGAAATATGATGGTTCTATTGATGATGAAGAGTAGGACCTATTTTTGATAAATACGAACGTAAAATTTTAATTGTGAAATGTTTCTTCTGCTTTGGTGAAAAGTGCGTATGGAATTTTAATTAATTGACATTAACTATATGGGAATTAACACGAGAAAGTAATTGTACACGCTAAAAGGAAAGTTTTTATTAGGTAATAAGACCTCGAATTTTTCTGTAAGAAATAATGTTTTACAGCATCTTCATTATTAATTGCGAAGTTCTGCAGACTTACTATTTATACTTTATTTCTCGTACCTCCAAAAAATTCCTGCTATATAATTATCATTTTAATTTAGCCTCTTCTAAATTGGCTAGTGCTAGTTTGCTACACACAAATAAGAACATTAATTTCGTAGTTTCATCGTTGGTAATTTTCAAGACATACCAGGTAACATTCCTTGTACAGACAGCTACACGGAATTCAGATAACAGTACTAATATTATTCTTTTTCAAATTTCTCCGGTTTCCTTATTTAAAACTCATATCTCTGATCTCAAACTGTTCTCGTTTCTTTCTATACGTAATTAACAAAAGTAAACTTTTAATTAACTGTCTTCGAAGAAAAGCGTAAAAAATTGAGAAACTTAAATTGTAGATAGAAGTTGCATGTATTCTCGATACCAAAATATGTATATTATCTTCATGAAATTATAGCTGTTGTTTGGATGCGATCGATAAGTTCTCTCTGAAGCGTGCAAACCAGTCGATGATCGAGAAGACGGTTTATCCTTCGTGATTCGAGATTACATTGATCGAAGGTGTACACCGATTTTCTTGGCATTCCGACGATTCTGCCGAGTTCGAAGACCCTGCACGCTTCTAATCATTTCGACATATTTACATTCGCGTGTAGATGTTACCTTAATATGCCGATTGTTTATGATCACGTGCATCACGTGCACGCGATGCAGCTTCTCCCTTCTTTCTCTGATTACTTTAATCATAGATATCATATGGACATAGACTGTGGCTTCTCTTTCTCTCTTACAAGCTTCTGTTTTTCTCAGCATGGTTACGATGCAACATCGTCTCTTACCCATGCGTACAAGTCTCCGCCTCTTGCAACTGCTTCCTTGCCATATAGTAGCACAAAATTGCATTTTGATGGCCAGTATTTTGAGAATATATTTGGAGAATTACCTATTAGTTTTACTACTCTAATCTCTCATTTAACCGAAGTTTCTTGATGAACAGGGAGACTCTTGTTGTTTTAAGAAAAGTTGCAACAGAAGGTCGCTTCTCTTTACCTCAAAGAGTTTTGAACTAGCATAAAATTGAAGAAAGAAGTCACGTCTGTCGACGACAATCCTTCTCTACTTTTCTCTATCTCAAAAATTTTTGAACAATTTAAAAGCACGATATAGAATATGTAACTTAATAGTACTTAGTTTAGTAGTAAAAAGATCTGCACATATCATTATTTCTCACTGAAGCGTTTGTTCACCAACTTGTTCGTTTCCTTTCTTAGTACCCAATTTTTATAGTCATACGTGAACAGCATTAAAATTTCATTTCCTAAATATGTATGGCTATATAACCATATACTTGACCCAATTTATTAATAATAATAACAATATTTTATTTTTATTTCGGCCTCTTTATCATAGAACTGGGTTTGGCTTATCATACTTTACACTCATCCCATAATACCTTCTATGCTCAAAACAGTTACACACTAACCTAGTCGTAAATTTTCTTAACCTATGTTTTACTTAAATCTGCTTCATCTATTCTCCCAACATTTTAACCCAAACTTGCCCAATTCATTAGTAAGTAAATATTGTAATAAATACGATGGAATGCCACTGTATTTGTGCAGGATCAACAAAACTTCATCGAACGTCAACACAATGCCCAAATAGCTCTCTCAACGCCTCTCTTCAAAACACCCCAGTCTCCTCATCCTATCCCGAACCAGAAACATCCTTGAGAGTCTGAGACGCGACTTCCTGTTCGTTAAACATCCCTCCATCTCCGTCACTGTTCCCGTTCCCGTTCACCGATTCAGGTACGCGTTATTATTACACGAACGTGCCGCAAGGCTCGCGCGTTGCCACCTTATGTAACCCACATAGTCATTGCGGGGCAAGAAAAGAAGGAGGTGTATATCCTCTGGTCTTAGGATAGCGGCCAGGAGCAGAGAGCGAGAGAGTTCTCTGTCGCAAGCAGAACAGAGAGCAACGCTCACCTTTCGGTGAGTCAGGCAGCGGAACGGCCATAGATCTCGAGAGAGGACGAGAGAAAAGAAACGACGGAGGGAAAAGGGAAGGAGAGGCTCGTTCTAGCGGAGGACTAAGTAGCTCGGCAAAGATCACGGCGTCGGGCGTGGGAACAAGGCCCCTCCTGGCTCTGTATACGCTGCTCTCGACACACGGCGAACATTACTGGAACTTCCTCGGTGTGGCACTTGTGCCACGGATGCTTAACAGTACTTGGAGTGGCTGATTCCACCGGGTTAGACCGCGATGGTCGCCACGAAAAGCGAAGCGTAATCGCTGAACGCGCGCTGCGTTAGGTCGTAGTGTTGAAGATGCGTGTTCTCTGACGAATGGAACACCTAAAGTTTGATTGTTATCGAGATAGTTCTAGACTAGGGTTACAGCGGATTTCTGATAATAAGAATAAATGTAGAAGCATTTATGGGGAATTTTAAGATACTAAATTTATAGAATGCATGGAATGTAGGAAAATATATGAAATATCTGACGTAAAGAATTTGTTATCATATTTAGAAGATGAAATATAGCTTCGGGTAGTTCTTACTCTTTCAGTCGCATGCATAAAAATATGAATTCGCAACCTATAAATATTCACAATCTACTTGTGAGTATATGTATTTCGATTTTCAGACAATCTCTTCGTTAAAACAGACAGCTCGTCAGAATATATTCACCGTAATAGCCATGAGATTATCCTTTCCAGATTTTCGTTGCTTCAAACGGGATCAAAGTTTATTGGCCAACGAGCTGCCGGCAGTGGTTTGGCGATCTTCTGTGGCTTGTGAAACTAGGTTCAGTCAATTCATGTATACAGATTGGTTTATGGACGATGATCGATTCAGTGAAGTAGCTTCCTATAAATATCCATTACTTCATTTCCATTCTATCCTTATATACCTAACAGCCTTCTGTAAAGTACCTATCATTTGAATTTGGACAAATCAATATATTTGTGTCTTCATATATTATTCTTCGTATATTATTTCAATGGTTTTAAAGGGGTAATAAATTCTTGACAAGCTACTGATAGGTCTAAGTGTCACTAACGGACCACTCTTCTTATCACGACAATTTTCTTTGGCGATAAAAAGGGTTCGTCGAACGAACAAAGTAGCAGGAAGCGTCAGTTGAGCGCAATTTTCTACTAGAGATTTTTCGCGCGCCCCAGAAATAGAAACTTATTACTGTCAATGGAGGCGGAGGGTGGCTGGCTCGGTCAAGGCTCCGTTTATTTACATCGTGCAAAGGACATCGCGTTCACATCGCGGAGGCGGTCGGGCATTGTTACATCGGCGCTCCAACTCCCTATGTAACAAATTACTTTCACTTTGGCACCGGTGATAATGGTAGGTGTAGTGGCGTGTAACGTGGTATTCTAGCTTGGCATTGCTGTTAGAACGTCTGTATATTAGAAACGAAACGTTTTCGATCGATCGTCGCTCGGCTGGAAGCTTGAGTTGTAGTTTGAAGCCACAAATTAGAACATTCGGCGCTTCGGCGGATTCTATCATAATATTTGCTATGTATTTTAAGGCAATTAAATACAACGATAAACTGCAATTTTTTTAAACAAAAGGAAATTTATTTCTTATTAAACCGTGAATGTGCGTGTAATATTTTTGCGAGCACAACTAAAGAAATTAAATTGATGCAGAAATTTCATATTTGGTATTTGAGATATACACTAAGATACTTAGAAGATCGTTTTCTACGTGATTTTTACATTCATTCCTTGTGTATGTTCAATTCTTCTTTATGTGGTATCACACAGATGTTACAAACTTCTTCGCTTCTGTCCGTTTAATTTGAACAGAACTGTTCATAGTGACCCTCTTAATCATCTTGAAAAATACATCTTTAATGTGCAAACACCTCACAAACTCCTTAAATGTATGAGCATCTGCAATTTATTATTCATTATAGTAATAATTTACAATGATTTATTCGCAATTTATATAATGATTTATTCACTATAGTATCTTCTTACGTGTCACAATCACAAACACATGGTCATCAGATAACGTTTGAAATAATCACTGCAGGCAACATTCCAAATAATCAATAAGGCTGGTACTTGAAATGCTCACACAAAAAGAAAGAAAGGAAAATAGTAGTCAAACTTGAAATAGTGAAGAGGCGTAGTCGTTCGGTAGCATCGAGTTTTCTCGATCGAATATCGCAGGATCTTTGAATACGCGCGAGGAGTACGCGTCAGATGCAAGGATCCACAAGAGGTACACTTCCGTGCAAATGTGTGTCACGAGTTTCCCACGAGATGAACCGGCGAATGGCAACATAGGCGCGGGCATAGACCAATTACTAGCGTAGACTCTCATTGACTCGCGATTTACGCGAGCTATCGGTCGATACTGGCGAAACGCGCTCGCGATTAAATCCGCTGAACGCGTTGTTGCACGCAAACGATGGTCCAGCGACTTGTAAACGCGTTCTAAAGGACGATTATTAAATGTAAATGTGTACTTGACCAGTCTGGTTTCGTGGAAAGTTGTTTGATCATGTTCGCTAATATTTGGAACGAATTTGGTACAGGAGTTTTAATTCGTGTAAGAACTTATAAGTTACAATCTGTTAATTATCCTTCTCAATGTTACAGTTTTTGTAACAAGTAGAGTAATCGAATTACTTGATATACTTTTATTTTCAATTCGAACGTGGATCAATTATTTCATGAAAAACATCGACAATCGATAGCAAGATTTTATGTTAATTGTTGGTGGAATGGTGGTAGATCACTGGAACATTCTCGAGAACGAGAATCGGATCAAAGTAAAGTATATCTTTCGTTCGTTTCATCGTCGGACATTAATTATAGTCCACTAAATCAACAGACGGCTAAGCGTATCTTTGTTATGCTTTCTTGCTCACTTTCACCTGCCAAACGCTTTCTTTCCCGGCTGTACCGTTAATTCAGCGACAGGTGATCTTGTGGTCATCGCTTCTCGTATCATTATTTTTATTCTGAAAGTTCTGCGCTTACCAATGTTATTTTTCAAGATTTTCTTCCAGGACTTCCTTAAAAAGTATATCATCCTTTAAGGAAGAAAACAATTCCTGTACATAATAATTGACTTTTAGCTATTTCAGCACTTCTTTTCCCGATGCAAGATGTTACAAGTATGATGAGGCTTATTATACATACTTCTTCGTTATTATATTTGGTAGTTTTTCAAGCTTATGCAATATCAAATAGTTGGGAAAAATCAGGATCTACAGTTTTAAAAATATTATTTTCCACAATAATTCAGAGGAAAGGTGACAAAATCTTTAACTTCAAAGAATTGTAAAGTTCGACATTCGTATAGAAATCTCTGTGTTCGCTAAATCTGTTCACAAAAATTTGTAGCTTTTCTTTATTTATATAATTTTTGGGAAAAATGCATTTGTACCACTCTTGCACTGAACTCTTTTATTAAATCTCTCTCCATACTAAACAAACTCTATCAGCTGGCAATCAGTCCTTTTCAAATACACGAAAACATCTCCAATAAAGCTTACTTCTCCAATTCTTTTGAAATTCTGCGATCCTCCGGTCAAAACCTGCTTCTCGAAGATTTTCCAAAAGCTCTCCGGCAGAACGAAGAAAGCCTAATCATATTCTTCAACCAATATATTCGACCACATGGGAATTCACCTCGGGCTCGTTCTGATTTCTCGAAGAATCGCACGTGTATCTAGAATCATCGATTCGATTCGTCCAACTCGCACCAACCGGTTCCAGAACGCAGCTCAATTTCATCCAAGACTGAACATGCCTGAAGGAGAACAGGGAAAAATTGGTCGGGTTTTATTGCGACCAGCCCGCGAGAATCGTAATTTGTCAGGGTCACGAAGCTTTGGGATTCGCGAAAATCGGGCGCAGAAGGGTAGTGGCCTCGTTGCATCAACGATCGAGCGTGATCACAATGATTTTACTTTGTTCACGGTGGCTTGTTTCTTTACAAGCTTCGCTGTCAAGTTGGTACTATTATCTATGGTTTGCCGAGAATTGCAACGTACGGAGGAGATTCAGCGTAATTGTGGGTTCTTTTAGTGGATAAAATCTGATTGACCTTTTCCCAAAATTAGAATTATGATAATAGAATTTTGTTACTCCTTTTATTTCTAGCAATCCTATAATTTAGATTATAGCGTATCTTTAACCAGTCGAGAATTTCTTGGAGCAAATATAAATGTAAATCAAAGAATTAGTATTAGAATTACTTATCATAAAATATTCATTGGATAATCTTAAATGATAATTTAAATGATACTTTAATTAATTAGATAGTGTATGGGAACTTTAATAGCATAAAATGTTGGATTAATTAAGATAGAAAACAAATTAATAATCATTCGAAGCTATCGGTATACACAGGTGCTTTCGATTTCGTATCAACGAGAATGACAGTCTGATCTTGTACGCCGATTAAGAAAACAGGATACAGTGGTTTACATGTTAAGTAGATGTTAATTGTATGGGACTGCGGTTAACCCGTGCTACGGTCTCAGACCACAAGATAGAGATGGCTTTCTTCATTCCCCTGAGTCGTTTATCGAAAAACATCGCAATCTTAGAAAATACTATCCACCCATATAATGCATCAACCGCATTCTATACAAATTCTTGTAATTCTAAGACAAAAGTACGAAATTTCATTTTCAAACTAATATTGAATTCGAAGCACTTGTTGCAAAACAACGCCTTAATGCATACATCAATAAATTAATCTAAATCCACGTTAATGCATATATTAATAAATTAATATAAATACACGTTGATGTATACATCAATGAATTAACATAAATACACATTAATTTACATATATTACAATTTGTAATGTAGCAAACTCGGCTAAGATATTACTCCTATTATAACTGAACAATGAAACACGTTATCGCTAATTATCAGACACTAAATCTCGTTAAACAATTAAAAAATCTCCTTTGTCGGGCATCGTAGGATCATCGATCTCCCTTATATCAGATTTGCTCCGCAGTTATACGATCATATGTGTTACCAGGCGTACATGTGACGCTTATTAACAGTGTTCACGTTCCCGCGTCGATCATCGGGGATCGATAGGGTCGAGGTCAAGGGGCCAGATTCGCGATGATCGACTATGACCCCGCCGCAATCGTAAAAGCGTCTGCTGCACGAGTCTAGTTGATCGATGATCCGTTTCAAGATCGATTTACCAGCTTTCAAAGCGTATACTCGCTAGTTGCTACCGAGACGCATCTTTTCACGAAGATCAAACTCCTTTTTATTTAATTATAGCTAATCACGTGCTCTTCTTTGTTCTGTTAATTTGCTTGTTTGATATAATTTTCTTACACATATCTCTCTGAGATTCTTCATTTGCAATTTTTAGTAACAGATGTATTTTGAAGAGGAATTTATTCCTTCATTTATCAGTATCATTCAGTTTCCAAGTATATCCAAGATTTGGTGGGAAATTCTTTTTCAGCTGGATTCTGGATATTTTAATAATTTTTTGATGTTGTAAGATTGTTGAAGCAATATTAAACACGTTTGTGTTTGTATATAAAAAGTATCTCATATAAAATGAATTATTCATTCTCATAATTACACTGAAATGTCATTGACACTATCAGTGAAACGAGATATTGCGTCATGTAAAAGTGACTTAAGATTCTTGCTGCCTCGAAACAGGAAGAATCATACAATACATATGGCGATCAGGCGATATGCACATACAATTGATTAATACAACGGAAGACTTCATAAATACATCAGATGAAAGAGGAACGTAACCGAGGAAACATAATAAAAATGCATCGATGGAAACCGATAACGGTGAAAGATTCGCTCAAAATTATACTAGATGCCTTCTTCAAATTCTAACTCCATTCCTTCATTCTTCATCCTTCGACTTGAACGTTTCCAATCATCTTCTCCAAATAATCGCCATGGTTATTTTCGATTGAAAATTTGTATCACCTACTTTAACGCAGCTGTTACATGTTCTACGAAACATCCAGCATCTTCCTCATCTTCGACTTCCCCCAACAATAGCAAGAAAAGTTCTAATAAGAGAAAGAGAGAGAGAAAGATTTATTCATCTGTGCGTCATCATGGTCGTTACCACCCAGCACGAAGGTCTCACCTGGTCTCACTGTACAATGATTCAATTCCGGCGGATGGACGACAGTTGGCGCGCGACGATCGCTCGATTTCACGCGGGAAACGCTCTGCGATTTGAACGGGACACGCGGCCGTTGCCGAGTCCTGGACGATTATCCACACCGAGCCGTGTTTCCTCGGCGCGATTTCCTTGACGCAGTCCACTATTCAGCGTGGGAATCCGGCGACGTGTACCGTTGCGTCTCATCGTCGTTCTCGTTCGTTGTGCCGCCGAAGCAACTGTGATTTCATTTAGACCCTGGTAATCGCCGCTTCTTCGATCCTGAAGGATGGTCACTGCGAATGGAACACGATGTCTAGCCTGGATTTACTCGAGCAATATGGTGTACAATAAAAGGTAGACACGAGTTTGGCGCTTGAACGATTCTGAAATGGGGAGGGGCACTCAGGACAGTATATTTTCTATTGTTTTATTTTTCTATTGCTTTCTTAAATCGTTATCTCTTTTATTTATTATGTGTATTAGCTACGGGTTGTTGAGGTGGTGAGTTTAAGATGAATAAGGGCTGCTTGTACTTTGCACGATATCTTTTTCAGCAATAGAGCTGCGTGTGCCTGGTGTTGCTCGGGTTTCGAATGGGTGATGGATTGGCGAGATTGGATTGGGAGAGGTTGGACACCTCAGCGTGGATGTGGATGTTTTCTGGGTGGATTGGAAATTTGTTGGGAAGACAATTGATTCTTATTCCTCGTAAAATTAAAAAGAAAAAGTTACTCGGGTTTGAACTAAGAAAAGGCGAGTTTTAAAGGTAGTTATAGTGTGCGGACCACTATATCTTTTCTAGGGTATCTTTGGCAACACTATCTTGCAAATTGCATCAAAGATTCTTCCGGTTCTTCTGGTACAGAAGGAGACATTCTTTTCAAAGAAATATGGTTTTATTGATCATAAATACATCCTCGATATTAACGGTGTCTCATTGTTCAGATAGCATATAGATTGATAGAGAGCTGTGAAATAAAGGAATCGTGAGATAGTCTACGAATGAATGAAACAATAGACTTTTAATTAACCGGAAACAAATTATTCAGTTCCCTTTTTTATACAGGTACGAGTACGCTCTATGTTCATGCAAAAGATCTAATATTTTTGTCTCTATTACATAGTATTCAGCTATACTCAGCCGAAATTTACAAACTTACAATTAATTTCTAAATATTCCACTATGGAAACAAATTAAAAGTTGTCAAAAGCGTACCTTGAAATTTACCAACAAAGATAATAAAGATTTGGCGAGAGATTTCCAATATTTCAATATAAATATCACACCTCGAATTCTCCAAGTAATTCTTTAACTTAAATAACTATTAAACCGAGTCTGTTCTAAAGCTACCTCCGCAACTCTTTGACAAAGATCAAAGCCACGACGCCTGGAGTTTTCAAATTACAACCAATTACCAGCAAAAACTGCATCCTCCAGGCATCGACACTCTCAATTACCAGGCAGCAGCCTCCAATCTTAGCCTCGATCTCTTGAAACTTCACGAAGCAATCCCAACAACCCAACACCCAGTATTCCTCGCATAAAAAGCCAACAAACTCAAAAAAGCTCAGCGAAAGAAACGTACAGAGTAACCAGTAAATTAAACCTCTCAATAAGTCTGTCAATAAGAATCTTTCTCCTCATTCCCACCAAAACCAAAACCGAATTATATATCACTTCACTCCGCGAGGACGTAATCTTTCATAATTTCTCGCGCACTGAAATGCCGAAAGAAAAAGCAGAACGATCGTTGGAAGGGCTGCACGCGATCGTTTCTACTGATCGAAGTCGATTATCGGCCGTGGATTCCCTTTGAATCGTAGAAAAGTGGCGCGTTACGAGCTAACGGTATCTCGAATGAAAAAGAAGCGAAAGCGTTCGCGCTGGGGTGACGAACGAATTAGAAATTACAATCGAGTGGTCGACTGGTTCATAACACGCGCCTTAGTCAGACCGTGAGAAACCGGCATCCGTCCGTGTGTTATTTTTGCCGGTGATCCATGAATCGTGACCGACTGGATCGATCGGAAAACAGGGACCGCAGTTTCGGTTCGTTAGCGAATTAATGCCACCGTGCAACTTCTTGCTGAGTATTTGTAGCATTTTTCTGTACTCCCTGGTGACCGATAAAGTCGTACAGATGAGTCACGTTAGTGTACAAGTATAGAATGCTGGAATTTATTTTGAATTTCATATTTTCACGACTTTGTGCTTCTAATATCAAGAACTTTAACTGATTTACGGAATATTGGAATTGATTGTTATAAGGGAATGTGGTTCGCGCTTGAAGAATTCAACTTCAAATCAATTTTCGATAGTTTTGCTTTCCAGTAGAAGTACTGTGATATTTTGTCAGGTATCTGCTTTTTGAGACTTGTGGAAATTGTAGTTAAGTGAGGAATAGCAAATATCTAATTTCAAATATGATAATCTGGAATTTTGAAAACATACACGTTCTTCTTTAGGACGTTCCGCAAGAAGTTCCAGTTACTCCTAAAAGAGAAACAATACCGTTAATATAACAATTAAAGAGAGAAATTGTGTCAGGCGATTAAATGTTGCCAAGTCAGTTCATACGATTCTTTGTATCTTTATCTGTGCAACGATAAAAAGAATATTTAAAGTTTATTTCGATCTGCAATACACTCGCCATTATTTCTTACGATCCCTCAACAGTTTCCTAATTCCATCTTCACAAAATGAAGTTTACGAATACAATAATATAAATTACGATAATTATCCTAATAATCATTTCTTCAACAATTTCAAAAGTAGTGAAATGAAACTAATATATCGCTTCGAGTTTGACGAAGCTTAAAATTTCGAAGCTTAAGCGTAAAATTTCATCATAAAAGTAAAAGAACGAGAAAGATACAAACTAAACCGGAAGAAGTGCATTTCCTTTTCCAATGATAGTCAGCTCTCAACGTAATCCAGAGAAATGGCGACGATAGAACCGTCGCGGTTATTCTTGTAGCTGAGAAAATCTGCACTCGAACCAACAGTCCTACCAACGTTGATGTGTATGGGAAATGACGGAAGCCCGCAAAAGTCGAGGAGTGGCGCACGCTTCCTGTTGCCGGTTATTGTTAACGGCACTTTTCGGCGCGCATCCGCTCCCGGAGAAAGCGTATCGGCCGATGCTCCTTACTCCTTGTGCCGCGGCTGCTTCCGCTTGAGTAGCGTGTGGTTTCCGGTGCGTGGCGCACGTACGATGTCGACTGCGATACACACCGCCTCCCTGCGCATATCGATAGTCAGTTGGAACTGGACTGTCGTTCGTGACGGTTGTGGTCCATGTTAATCCCGTGATTTTTCGATTTTTTTTTTTTTCGTTGAAATCTTTTGCTCATTTTTTTTTTTTTTGTATCTTAGTTGATTCATTAAAATTGTGATTTTTTGCTGGTTGATTTCTTTTTGTATCTTATTTGGTTTATAAAAATCGTGATCCTCCGCTGGTTCATTTTTAAATATTTTAGTTGCACGAGCAAACAAGTGGTACTTCGTTGGTCCATCTTTTAATATCTTGATTTTGGTTTTGATTATATTTATCGAGCAGATTAGCTTTACACGAGAAAAACTTTGTGACATTTTTTGGTGATGAGAATAGAGTGACTTATTTTTCCATATATGAAGTCCAATTTGGTTTAGTAGTGGAGAATGATTGTTAATTCGTTAAAATTGCCTAGCTCCAATTAGAATTATAGCTGGAAAATTACTTAGATCTCTGCTTATCGGTATTATAGTGTGTCGTGTAGTAACATAACACATCGTGCTCTAAACTCCCTTTATGTATACGTTAATTGAACTTATATCTTCTGTTTAAGTTGCGTCAGCTTTAATTAGTTGCACCATGAACGAAATAGATAAACCGCTATCTTAAATTTACATACAGAACTGTACTGATCGAGTCTTATCGCTTCCTTTCAAGCTTCAACATTGCATTGCCTTGTTGAATTAGCATAATCGGAGCCAAAAAGGTCCACATATATAATTAATTGTATTTGATAGAAATATAAAATGGTTAATAATCTTATCGAATGCTATCACTTCTTCTCAAGTTTCTCCAAGCTTAAACTGATATATTAACTTAATTGTTCCTATAAAAAATAAGGTTCCAAGAAACAATATTGCAATTACATCAGAAAATTACGATATCAAGCATTAAATTAACTTAGCAATTTGAGAAAAAATTTCTACCAAATCACAAAATTCTCAGACACTGGCAAATCTTTAAATTTACAGTTTTTGGACATATTTCTGTTTAAAATTTGCTTCTAAATTTACCAAAGTCGGAAAGAAATGTATAAAAGTTGCCAACTCTTGCCTATGCTCTAAACTAAACCCAATCAGTTCAGACACAGGCAAGTCTTCAAATTTTCCTATCGACCACCAGCAGAGGACAGATTAGAAATTTGTCCAATTATCGACGCCCATGCGTAAATTAGAAATCACATGTAAAAATCAGAAATTAAAAATTTGTTCTGTGATCGCGGATAAAACCGATCGATCCTTGATTTCGCATGGACCATTGGGAATGGCGACGTTTCCAGTTGTGGGCTGGGAATATCCTGGACGTAGCCTGGGAATATCCTGTCAGAACTCTCGCATTCCGGATCACCGAGTCGGAGTTATGAAATACCGAAGTGGAAACGCTCGAGCTGCCACGAGAGGTGGTTTTGCATTTCAGTTTCTCGATCGAATTCCATCTGTTCTCTACCTCTATTCATTATACAACTATCTATGTATCTCCATCACTTTCCTTGGCCGCTTTTGTTTCGTGCAAAGAGACTGACTCGAAGGAATTTTCCACTTCTTATAACGTTTTCCTCTTACAAGTTTCGATACTTACGATAATTGAGGATCTTCGGAAATACGCGTGGGCAGAAGTCGACGAAAATTGAGGCTCATTCTGATGTATTATTATTTTTATAATGGTTCCGTTGGGAAATCGTGTAATTTGACTTAAATCTTATTTCATAGATGTCGATTGACCTGTGGACTATTCTTTAGCGGAACCCTTTGAGTTCCTGGAGGAAAGCTCGTGGGTCTTCATCCATAAACACTCCTTTCATTTTCGTGTGCCTTTTGTGAGGGTCAATTATAGCCAATTATAGAGTTATATAATGATATGTTCTGATGATATAATAGGTGAAACTGTTGAATTCTTTTGATGAAATTTTCTTTAGGTTCAGCTTTTGTTTTGATAAGATTTAAACACACCAAGTCCTTCTAGTTAGTTTTAAAAGGATATGTTATATTTTTATGGCGTACCTTAAGAATTCGTAAAGAGTAAAATATGTGTATCTAAGTAATTCAAGGTTCCTTTTATTGTCTTTGATTATGAAGTTTATTAAATTTAATACGTGTGAAATTATTAAATCAAATTATCAAATTACGTAGAATTAGAAGATCTTCGAATATAGATTAACGTGTGCTATTTATTTATTGTTACAGCACCAAGATCATCCAGTGCAGGCACCAACAATCTACCGCCACTGACGTTCCATCAGGTTCATGGTGAGAATATCAGACTCTGCAATGGCGGTACCATCGCCAGAAGATACGAAAGCTTCTGCAGGGGCATCACATTCAGCGCACGACCCGTCCGGGTTGGCGAAAAGGTAAATTCCACTAAAAATTGTCACCATTCGCTCGATTTACTTACCAAATTATTCGGTATTAATATGTTTAAGTAATTAAAATTTTGAAAAATGTCTAACAAAAAAGAGTTATTGTAAAGTGGACAATTTATAAATAGATCATTGGGAACAAGTTCTATTAACGTACTCTTGAATATTTATTTCCTTGACTATAATTTCACGCATAATTAATTATGTACGTATTTACCGACGATCTCAATATATTTGTCGTAACAATTAACAAAATCAACCAGTTTTAATCTAATTTTCTTAATCTAAAAGATAGTACTAATCCATCAATTTCACAAAACAATGTAACCGGAGAATTAGTCAAAGTTATACATCATTCTTCGTTCAAATCTCACTGAAAAAAGCTCATCAATCATCAAATCCGCAATTATACCAACACGAGTGCAACATTCTCAGGAAACACACTGTCGAAGTCAACCAACACGTGTAATAACAAGTCTCAGCGAGGTCGATGCAATTAATCGATTCGAGCCGCAGATATTTCCCCACGGTGGAAAACACCGTTTTTCCCGCGTTTCCTCGTTCTCTGCCCGTAAATCGTATACACCAGGGCGACGGTTAATTGTGAGAATCGGGTGACTGTTGTTCCGCTCGACGGCTTTCGTCATTTGCATTTTCTGCATGCGTCTATCGAACTTAACGAGCGACTGACCCTGAAGAATGGCCGAGTCATTTCACGTGGGCTGATAATTTAGCTTTAGATTAAGTCGATTTAGATTTTTTTCTCGAGATTATTTAGTAAAATCCAGTTCGCTTCTCAGCCGATACGAATACATTAAATTAAAATAGAAACGCAATAGTAGAAAATGTGATCTGTGGTAACTTTGTTTGTAAATTAATTAAAAGTACATTTGCTTTTTTGCTAATTAGTAGTGCCACTAGAAAACTATGCTAACCGCAAAGGGTTAAATGTTACTTCAGAAAAATGAGCGTTGTGCGTTTATGGAGATTTTCTCCATGTTAAAAAATAGGTTTTTGTTTTAAACTTTACATGTGTTAGATCTTTTGAGGACCTTTTGTAATGTTAAAACGTAGAGGGGAAGTCGAGGTTATTATTTGTTTTCCTTCTCCAATTTTTTCTTTAGAATACGATTATGTTGTTATTCGATAGATTTGCTTTCTCAGAGTTGAAATAAAAACGAATGGCAATGAGTTAAAATTAGATTAGATTGTATCAGATCTGTATCAGACATGAGAAATAGCTAAATATACAGTGTCTCATTCGTAATCTGTAACGTCTGGAAAAGTGCCAGGAACCAATTAAGGGTGAAAATATAATGGAAGCCATTTATTGGGGGTTGAAAGCTCAAGCACTTATCTGAAGTAATGTTTGAACAGTTCCAAGGGAACATGCGAGTTGGTAAAAAACTATATGAAAACAGAGGAGCCAATTAGGAATATTAATGTAATAAGGACTAATTACCGAGGGTTGAAGGTTTACACACTTTTTTGAAGTAATATTTAGACAGTACTAGAATAATATATGAGTTGGTAAAAAAATTGTATTCAAAGAAAAAAATTCGAATTGCGTTTTTGGGTCAATTGTTATTTCTTGACTGAACAGGATCTTCTATACGCAAAGTTGTCCAGCTGATTCGAGTTCATTGATTCGGAATGGAAGCGCGTGGCAACGGGTACGAAGTTACGTTGTGGAGGAGAGCGTGGGCGAGCCGTTCGAAGGCTTCTCGTGGATTTCACTAAACGCCTTGGAATATCGAATTTCCACCATCGCTTGATAAACGATTCGATTTGTCTCGCGAGTCTTGTGCGATTTGTTTCAATCTCAACCTCTTGTCATGCGCTCCTATTGGTGCTTGTTTCGATAGCGTTAATTGCTTGTTGCTATGATATCGTGTTATGTGCAAGATATTGAAACCTTATGTATAATTTGTAATTAATCTAATCATCAGTTTAAAGAACTAAAACTATAATTAGAATCGAAATTGAGTTTTCCTAAAAGAAATATGACATGCGTTTGTTGAATGAGAACAATAATTTCTAATACGACTTTTACCTTTTTTTTTTTTTTTAAGTATATGTACATAGAGCTTTGGAATGTGAGTTATCTTAACTTGATATCTATCTCTGTGTGATATCTAGCAAATATCACAAGTGTTGTGTTTATTTTCGAGATCTTCGCCAAATATTAATTTTTCGATATTCGGTAAATATCCAGTGACGAATTTATAGAGTTACCTCTATGTATGTGTGTTTTATAAATTGCAGCAATTAATTTTCGACTCGTTTTGATTAGATTCGAATCGAGAAAATTAAATTAACACTGCAAACATTGTTTCTGTATAGATCTGTTTTGATTAAATTTAAATCTCGTTTTGAGTGAAAGAGTTCCGGCGAATTGAATGGCTTAATTTTGTTATTTATAATCCAAGAAATATATGTAATATGTTCGCCAGCAACATTCGTCGAGAATTTGAAAGTCGATAGAAATGATGGAATCATTCTAAGGTATTTGCGTAGGTGCACTAGTCTTAGAAATTATATCTTAAATTACTAGGAGAGAAATCATAATCACGCGCCTTTGCGTCACTCGACAGAATTAACGCAATTAAGTCAATCATCAATAGTATATTTCTTCCTTTCCATTCTTATCTAACAATATTGATTATAACGTACGAGGAACTCTGTCTGTAAAATCGCATAAAAATCGAAAGTATTTATGAAATTTCTCTATTGTATGCGTTTTCTCCGAAACGCTTCGAGCAGATCTATTTCATCGGTTTCCTGGTTTCGTCGGTCGTAATAGAGAATCGTAAACCGCGAAGTTAGAGGTTTAAACGTAAATCGTTTAAAAGGCAAAGCCATCAGCAAAGACATTCGGTTCTAGGAAAAAGAACATCGGCGCGAACTCGATATTTCGTAACTGTTCTCCTCTGTTAACTATCGCCTTTAAGATTTTCGTCACGTTCAGCCTCGTGACATAACGTGGCCGAACTTGGTAGTGAAAAAGAGTCTTGTCGTACACGAAATCCCGTGATTGAACACTACGAATTGCGTAAAAACGGGAATATTCCTTCGAGAATAACGAAAATAATTTAGAGCTGGAGAATAATTTGAAAGCTAGGAGAAGAACTGTTGTATTTACTTGATAAGATCGGAAAGTTCGTCCCATAAGAATTCTAGGAACAGAAGGTTCAGGTAGTTACGACCTATTAAAAGGATTCTCATGATCAATTTGTAGGCCAGTGATTTAGTGAGCTCGTCGTGAGCTATCGACTTCCGATAGAATGTTAGTAATTTGAAAGAAATTGTAGGACTCCAAATGTTTTAATTGCCAACCTGAATTCCGGTTGATCTCGTTGCTCAATGAGTGAAGCATTTCCAAAGTACGTAAAAGGAGTTAAACGATAATTGCGCGAAATCTTATATGCGTTTGTCGGAAATTGATAAATTGAAATTGTGAAACGTTCTTATTAGAGTTGAGTGAGAAGTGTTACGATTAATCACAAATGCCCACAAACATTTCTACATCACAGAATTCCTCACAATTCGAAACGTAGTTTTTCTATCATTATCATCTTCATTCATAATCAGTACATTACATTACAGTCATTAAATACAGAAGCTCTCGGTAAAATAACGAGACTTGATTAAATACTAAAATCTTAAAGATCGTAATAGTTCCATTAATCCAAAATGGCATTAATTTCTCAATGACTCAATCTCCGATGTAGGATTATTATTATTATAATCTGTTAATATAATATTATTAAAAACCACCTCTTTTCATACCATAATATTAACTACCACATATCACAACCTATCGTCGTAACGTCATTAACAACCACTCCTTTCTTCATATCACGACTCCATTAGGATCAATGACAATCCCCCAAGGTATAACAATAAGACCATTTAATATCCAGCGTGAAATTTGTAATTAATCTTTGGATTATGAAAGCTAAGATAATTTCCCGCTGAGTCGATTTGAAGTTCGTTTTATTCTAACCAATCTTTTTTTTTTCTTTTTTCAGATCTGTGTTAAATTCCTCGAGATCTCGGATAATTGGAGCGGCGTGATCCGCTTCGGTTTCACCAGCAACGACCCGATCAACCTGCGAAATGGCCTTCCAAGGTACGCCTGTCCCGACTTGACGAACAAACCCGGTTACTGGGCGAAGGCCATGGCCGAGAGGTTCGCCGAAAGGGACACGGTGCTCTTCTATTACGTCACGTCCGCTGGGGACGTGCACTTCGGTGTGAATGGCGAGGAAAAGGGCGTATTCTTCAGCGGTATCGAGACACGAGGTCCATTGTGGGCTATCATCGATGTCTATGGCAACAGCACCGCCATCGAGTTTGTCGATCCTAACAGACAACATTTTAACAACATCAGGAGAGGCACCGAGCATAGCAACGAGGATAACGCGCAGCACAGCAGGCACTCGGCCATGGACGACGCGAGCAACGCGAGCAGAGACGTCGAGAGGATCATCGTTCCATCCATGCAGGGTATTTCGATCCATCATGAGCCCGACGTCGAGCTACCTGGACTCAGGTTTCAGCCTGCCGGTGTCATCTTCACGCCGTTACCCTTCCACTTGTGAGTATCTTCGGGAATCCCTTTGTCTCGTAATCGCATCAAAAGCATCTTCTCACCGAGCACCATGATCATAAGATCGAGCTTTAACCCTTTTGAACATAATGGTGGTTAGAAACTGTGATGATCGCAAATGAAGCTTTTTACAAACTTTGCAACTCTAAACCGAATCTCCACTGAAGCACCAAAAACGAAGAGCTGTTTTGTCGGCTCTTGTTTATCCACACTGACGACTTTATCAAGAAACATGAAAGAGTAACGAAAGGTTGGCCGTTGTTGCTTCGGTGAAGACACGGCTTTATAGTTGGTGTAAGAAATAGGGTTCAAGAAGAGATTAATAGGTTCTATTTTATCCTAGTGTAGAGTAATATATAACGAGACAGTGCTGAACATAGATGAAGATATTCACGATTTGATAGTTCTTTATACGTTGTTGGCATAAAAAAGAAACTTCAGGAAGAGATCGATAGGTCAATGTTCTATCTCACCTAAAGCAAAATATGGTTGAGTAGAATGTTTGTACCAGTTCTGTTCTGAAGCTTTCAGATAATTTAAATTATAAGAATCGTGACAAGAATTGAATTAGCACGATACAAGAGTGTAAGAATCCCATAGGCTGCTATCGATTCGTTCGTAGCCACATTGTACTGTTAGAATGGTCTTCCGGTGTTATTTGTTCTCTAACTCGCGTCGATTACCATCGCGTGTTACGTCTGTTCCGTGTGGCCTTACAATGGGTGAATACTAACAAGGCCTTTTTGGAAAATTCAATGTACTTCGCGTTGAAATTATGTACACTTTAATTGTTTCCCTCATATAAATATGCTCTAAACGAAATTTTTAAGTATTCTGTGAATTTCTATAAATTATCAAATCCTGAATATTGATTTAACATGATCAATTTATAAAAGTATACATAGTGCAAATTTCTCAATTCAATCCATAACTCTTTCAACTTATCTCTCATGATATTATCTCATTGCTACAACTAATTAAGATTTCGAAACTTAATATGCATATTCTTAGAATTAATTTAAACTTCCCCTCACTTAACTACAAGATCTTCTATCATGCTCGCCACGTAAAAGCTTCACCTACCTACATAATAAATGACTTCAAATCTACACCAAGACATCTCTCCTCCACATCCTAATCTTTCGACATTAAACATCAAGGTAACGTCAGCTTGCTTTAAACTGACATTTCCAACGTGGCTACCGTTCCGCAGTAGACCATCCTCTAATGGATTCTTGGTTCCTTCATTTTCCAGGACCCGAGGTAGAAACATCCGCTTCAGTAACCAGCAGTGCGTGGCGACGCGGACCGACACGGAATTCTGTCACGGCTATGCGTTTACGAGCCAGCCACTGCTACTGGGGGAGCGATTGGTCGTGCAGATCCTCGCTACAGAGCCTATGTACGTGGGTGCTTTGGCTCTAGGTCTGACTTCTTGCGACCCAGCTCGGCTAACCGCCGAAGATCTACCCGACGACAGTGATCTACTACTGGATCGTCCAGAATATTGGGTAGTCTCCAAGGATGTGGCATCCAGCCCTCAACCTGGTGACGAGATAGCCTTCACGGTAACTCACTTTGGCGAAGTTCAAATGAGTAAGAATGGCGGACCACCGAACGTAGTGATGCACGTGGACCAAAGTCTTCAGTTGTGGGCGTTCTTCGATGTGTACGGTAGCACGCAACGAGTCAGGATGCTGGCTGAGAGGCCCACATCGCCACCGCGACAGCGCCAAAGCAATCCATCGCCAGCTACCATCTTACAACAGCAGCAACAGCAACAACAACAACAGCAGCACTGCAACCACAGTAACGCAGCTACAGAACTGTCTAGATTTTCCGAGATGGTTCAGTTCAAACCAGCCATTGGCGGAGGCACCGTACTGGTGGTGAATCTTCCTCCTCAGACTGGTTATGTTACACCGTCCTCGTCAACGCCACAGCCTACTTACGCCTCCGCTGGGCATAGGAGTCAACACGCGCATCCTCCTGCTGTCACTGCTTCGTCGTCCACGGCGTCTACGGCGTCCACGTCACATCCTGGATCTTCCAGACAGTCCTCACCGCCTTTGACAGGCACCATGGCCAGTACAGGCTCCTCTACGTATGTGGAGCCAGTGAATTACCAGAGTCTTGACGGTACTCTTACCTCTCAGGCGTCTTCCCACCTGCAGCAATGGAGCGAAGGCCTCCAACCTACGCCTGGACAGCCAAACGAGTGCTCGGTCTGCTATGAAAGAAGCATCGATAGTGTGCTGTACATGTGCGGTCACATGTGTATGTGCTATCCTTGCGCTATCCAACAGTGGTGCGGCAAAGGTGGCGGACATTGCCCACTCTGTAGAGCGACCATTAGGGATGTGATCCGTATCTATAGATCCTGAACGACGGCACGGCCACTCCGCGGAAGGAACGGTTCCAGGGGCTGATGCCCGACCAAGTCGCGTTGATTCGTTTTCTCTTGGAGCAAACAACCGCCGCCATTGTCGTACAGTTCATCGCATACGATATTTTGGAGTTCTCGTCTGTGGAGAAACTATATTTATGCTCAGGATAAATTATATCTTCGGTAACAAGTTCGTAGAAGCATCCAATTGTTCTTCTGCTCGTTCTTCTGCAAATTTGGTCCTATTTGGTGATGAGTAGTTTTGTTGTTACGAGATTCTCAGGATCTTAGAACTTTAAAAAAGCAGTGAAGATGACGTGGAAATGATAAATCAGATGAAAGAATGAGATCCATCGCGTTTATTACCACCAAATTGATATAGGATTGTGAGACGAGAACGCGTGAAGTATCTTCGTTGAACCCTAAAGACTGGGAGGTTCTGGTTCATCGGCGGTTTTGCTGTCCTTGTAACGTCAATGAGATTCGCACAGTGTCGTTGAACTATCGTATTCGGTTGCAAACGAGTGACATAAAGATTCTGTGTACGCCTTCGAGCTTGGCAGAGAACAAAAGGAATGAGTGAACGTATGAAAGACGAAGGAACGAGTGAATGAAGAAACTAAGAAAGAAAGAGAGTAACATTGATCTTAGATATTTTCACAATCGACATTATATATAGTATATATATTATCGCTACCGTTACTATCATTACCACTTACTGCTGCTACTATTCTCAGCCTTTAGTTATTATTTTTATTTGTACGACTAGTAATATTATTATCACGATTCTACAACGACAATAGTGGTCGTCACGTTATTCTTATATGGAGAAAAGTCACCCTAACGATGGGTATCATTATTTTTTATCGCTGTGAACAGATCAGACCATCGTCTCCAAAAAGAGCGCCATCTGGATCAGTCGAGACCGATTCAATTTTATTTTATTTAACAATGAAGTAAAATAAGCTCGTGTGATTATTAAGGCAGGCGCCGTAGGGCGCGTGTAAGTTAGAATTTACGTCGCTTTCACAACCTTATCTGGGTTTTTATGTTATTCGTTTTACTCCTTCGTTTTTTAATTTGCTCTCGCAAAGTTGGAACGATCGCGTCATAATCGCGTCTCTTTCCTCGTTTGTTACTTTCGACAATAACGCCTGGATATGTAATGTATAACTTTGAAGTTGTTAGCGGTTCGAGCGACCATAAATAACTGTGGTGTGTGTATAACTGACTACTACGTATAAACGTCGTACGTATTACCAAAGAAACAACGCGACACGTATGATTCCTCCCCCGCTCTGCGTACGTTTCAATACGAACTCGCACGCAGTCCTCCACGCAGCCAGCCTTAGATGGACGATGGTTTTTGATACGTTTTAGAACTTAGCATTACCGTTTTCTACCGAATTCGCGCGCCCCTAAATGCTACACGAAGAAACAATGTATACTCGTCTCTGGCAGTTGCAATGTGCAGATCGTAGCGACATGTTTTTTATCCAGAATCTACGTTTAATTGGACTAATTGCGAGGGTTGAGGTTTTCGAGTGTAAATAATGTTCTTTTGGATTATAATTTCGCTGCTCTTTTAATATCGTAGAATCTTTATGAAAAATAATCCTTCGTGCTATATTTGATATTAACTTTGTTATCTGACATCATAGAAACCTTGCCTAGTATTATAGCGAGAAACAATTTATACATTGAGTCAGTTGCATTACACAAGATTAAAGAAAAAGAATTAGAGTTCATCTAAACGATGAAGTTACAATGTTAGTTTCCCGAAATCATACAGTACAAGTTCCAAAACCTCTAAACGCCAAAAATCAGGGCAACGAAGGCCAAGAATCATTTGTATAAAAATTATTCATCAGAAGGAGCGGTCCAGCGAGACGCTAAACATATCTTTAACCGCAGATCTCCACGTTATATTCCTAACTTTATTGACGACAAAAGTACAAGCGAAGTTACTATACATTAGATTGCATAGCGTTCTAAGGGACAATGTTTAGAGGCTTTTATCAGTGTTGACGACTAAAATGGAATTATTTGAGGTGCTCGATAGCCAAGCAGACGATCGAATCCCAAGAACTTCGAATCCTTAAAACATTCGTATACACTTAACTAAGCCAAACAATTAAGTTTCGATTATCTGGACCTAACCTTTCTCGGCCATCGAGTCTCTCATTTGTTATGGACTAAAAGCGATTTATAGAATTTCGTAGCGTCTCGTTCGATCATTCTAATCATCGTCCAGCGATTGGAACGTGCATTTTGCGATTGTAATTTGCCTGGACGAGTAATTACTGCCCCTACGAGTTCGCGTTTCTTCGACGCGAACGAAATATCGAGTCGACTGGCCGTGGAACGATAACGATTTTGTTGCACGGTCTGTCGAGTACACGAGGATCATCCTCTCCATGTGAGCGCTTTATTTTCGTACAGCAGCGAGACGAAGCCGAAGACGGCGACGTTTCTCTCTTCCACTCGGCCCACGGACGCAAAAAATCAAGTAAAAAAAGAACGAAATCCTAACGACGACGAGAGACGAGCGTCCTCGAGGCCGTGCCTTATAGACATTTTACCGACAGTCGGCATCTCGCGTCGTGTGACTCGCGTTGCTCGTCTGAGCTTCCTCCTATCGATCGACAGAGATCGCCCTGGCCAGAAGTTCGTCTCCCGATCCGTTCGATTCGTTTCCGGTAATAATCCTTGCTCTACGCCTTCGCTCCGTTGAGCCCAGCTCACGATTATCATGGCGTTTCAAACGTTTGTGAGGGTAAAGTGACGAGCAACACAATTATTACGCTATTTATCATATCGGTATACCTGTCTTTGATCTTCTGGTTCCTGAAATTTGGTTCTTGATAGTACTCGAACTTAAACCGTGTTTGTGATGCGTTTGAATGGAAATTAGATGTTAACTCTTTGCTGTTTTTAGGAGAATTAAGAATTGTAGGAAATAAGAGATTGCTTTAATTTTTGAGGGAATTTATTTATTGGAAAAATTTTATATTATTTAATGTTTGGAATTGGGCAAGACTACATGAAGTATTATACTTTATGCCTGAGTTGTATCCGCAATAATCAAACACTGGTTATGTGTTTCATTGTAAGAAACAATTATGTATATTGAGTTGCGTTCAAGACACTGGACATTCGTGTAATATGTTTTATAGATGTAGGTACTTAAATACTTCTTATATGAAATATACAGAAACACAACTGCCACTTTACCAGTCTAGTCTCTACAAAATTAAAAGAACCAAGTTAATTATTTTTTAAGCTACCTAATTTTAATCTCCAATTTTTGTTGCTCAAGTTTAAAACAAACGTATCACAAATCGCAAGAATTAGTCCTTAATGCGTTCAGTTAAAAGGGAATTGTGGTTGCTCGTTCAACGATTATTCACAGCGTGATATCGAAAAATCCGGCGAAAAGTAATGATTAGCGTCGAGCGGCTCTTCCCCTGACAAACGTATTTGTCGATGAGGGCAAATTGTTCGCCTGGCGAAGAAATGCTCATGATCATATATATTTAAAATGAAATAAAGAATAATAAAAAGAAACATTCGCTGGAGAGAGAGAGAGAGAGAGAGAGAGAGAGAGAGAGAGAGAATGAAAGATGAAAAGAAAGCTTAAGACAGAGATATCGTAAAGAGTTAGGAAGAGATGAGAGAGGTCACATCACGTAAATTGGGATTGCGGTTCCTAGCCGTTCCCGGAGATGCGAGAGCCAAACGACAATGAGAAAGAAAGAGACACAAGGAGAGAAAGAAGAATATTGTCGTCGGACAACGGATGCGCAATAAAGAGTAGTGAAATCTCTAGTCCAGCGAGCGGCAGCTTTAACTTGCCTGCCAATCCAAAAAAGAAATGATGAGATAAATGATGATGATAATGATGATGATAATTGTATTTGAATTAAGGAGAGAAAGAAAAAAGATGGTTATCTAAAAGATAAAGAAAAGCGGTCAGAGTATGAGAGGGAGAGAGAAAAAGAAAGAAGAAGAAAAGAAGAGAGAGAGAGAGAGAGAGAGAGAGATAAAAAAGTATGAAAGGATCGCGTAGGTGTATTTGTATGTGAATGAGAGAAAATGAACAGAAATTTTATAAAATACAAAGTTTTAAAAGAAAGAATTTGCTAATATATGGCGCGTGTCGAGCAAAAGCATACCAAGTCACGTGACACGCGCAACGAGAATCTTTTTATTAGGATACTCTATTTACGATAGAATCATAATAGTCGTGATCGCGTTTGACTTCGATGAAAGGTGTCACAAGCGAAACGTCGTTCAATATTTGCTCTTCCTGTTTCGTGTTTTACCAGAAAATCTAGAAGAAGAAAATAAGAAAGTTCCGCCATTGAACGTGTGAACCTATGAAATGTAAAAAACGATCGATGGTATCTTTTTCTTTGTCGATGAAGGATATTATAGATAAATATTATATATTGATTATTATCCTAAGAATCGAATGAACAGACGCTCTCGTTGATGCCACCGGGTCATTGTCGTCGTGATGTATTATCATTGTATGTCGGTGTACCGATCGATCGATGTTTTTTATTTTTCATCATCGTCGTTGTGGTTCTTCTCGCGTTCCCCTACATTCATCATCCTTCGCCGTTTTTTTCATCGCAAACGTATCTTTTTCTTTTCTTCTTTTTATATAATAGACGTACTCGACCAGCAAATTGGGATTTCCTTTTCTCGATTGTCACGCGAGGACACTCGTCTAGATCTTCTTTTATATTTTATCATTATTTTTTTATTATTATTTCTATTATCGATATTACTATTAGGTTTATTATTATTGATTATATTATTATTGAGTTTGTCTTGTACCACTCGGCGAGAATGCGCACAAAAGAAAAAAGAAAGAAGAAAAGCAATTTCGAAGCGTGCGTTGCCTGCAATGGAAACGTTTCGAAGCGCGTTTTCATATCATGTTATTAACACCGAGTGTACTGTCCGTTACGTCGTGGTTTGGAAAGAAAGAAAATGGAAAAAAATAGAAGAAAAGATGTCACCCTTGTCCCTCCCCTCGAGATTGAAAGATGATTCTATGTGCGATAAAAGTTCTCTGTAACTGTAAAGCTGTCGATTACGAATTTATACATATGTAATATAATTCGTGTAGCCGCGTGCTGTCCTACACAATAAAAAGCCTGTAATATCTATGAATTTTTGTGTCTTCCTCCATCCTCTTCTTTATAAGAATATCTGAATTATTTCAAGGGCAGACAGTTTAGTCAAGTTAGGCCAATCAGTGGAATAATTCTATCGATAGTAAATTATTAATGAAACGTAATAGTCTAAAGTAGTTGATTTATGTGGAATAGATAAAAAAAAAATGTTGAAAGAGATTTTATCATATATTATTCAATTATATCTTGTAAAGTTTAGTATTAAACGAAGATGGAAGAATTTAGAAAAAAATAAACCTTTATTTACAATATAAAAGTTTACAAATGTGTATATGTACATTAAAAATAATGCTATCTATTAAAACAATGACAAGTACAAACAAAATCGGCGAAAACAGTGTACAGCTTATACAAAATAGATGCGGGAATTGGTCGTTCTCCTAAAATATTCCTGCGTAAAAAGATGGTTTTCTGACAGGAACATGTGGTCCATTTAGTTTTCATCTTCACCTTCGCCAGCGTCCGTCGAGTCCATGCCAACTTCTTCGTAATCTTTTTCTAAAGCGGCCAGATCTTCTCTGGCTTCGTTAAATTCACTTTCGTCCATACTCTCTGCCACGTACCTATATTTGAAAATTTAAAATTTAATTTTGAAACATAAATTGATACTTCATTAAACAAAATATTTCTAGTCGAGAGTAAAGCACTCAAGTAATGGAGGAATTTTTTCTTTTCCTAATTCATCTTTGTATCATGGTCATATATAATTTACCAATGAACAAATGCACGTTTGCCGAACATGAGATCAAATTTTCTATTTAGTCTGGTCCATGCCTCGGCGATTGCAGTAGTGTTTGCAAGCAATGCCATAGCTCGTTGTACTTTGGCGAGATCTCCTCCAGGAACTACTGTTGGTGGTTGGTAATTAATCCCTACCTAAAAAATCAAATTTACGTCTTTAATTATCTACTTTTCCTCGAAATACATTTCTATTTTTCCATCTATGGTATCAGTTCAGGACATTTCGAATAAAAACGATTGTAAATCTCATAAAGCACAAGTTCTTTCACTACTAAAATAAAATCCTTCTACCTTAAAACCAGTGGGGCACCAATCGACGAACTGTATCGCCCTCTTCGTCTTAATAGTCGCAATAGACGCGTTTACATCTTTCGGGACCACATCACCTCTATATAATAAGCAGCACGCCATATATTTTCCTCTCTGTGGATTGCATTTGACCATTTGCATTGCAGGTTCGAAACAGGACGACGTTAACTCCATCACCGTCAATTGCTCGTGATAAGCTTTTTCAATCGAAACAATCGGCGCATATGTAGCTAAAGGAAAATGAATCCTGGGATACGGGACCAAATTCGTTTGGAACTCCATTAGATCCACGTTCAGCGCTCCATCGAACCTCAAAGAAGCCGTGATAGAAGATACTATTTGTCCAATTAATCTATTCAAATTCGTATAGGTTGGTCTTTCTATATCTAAGTTTCGCCTGCAGATATCGTAGATCGCCTCGTTATCGACAAGAAACGCACAGTCCGAGTGTTCTAGCGTCGTGTGCGTAGTTAAGATGGCGTTGTAAGGTTCTACCACCGCGGTGGAAATTTGTGGAGAGGGGTAAATGGCGAACTCGAGTTTAGCTTTCTTGCCATAGTCCATGGAGAGGCGCTCCATTAGAAGGCTGGTGAATCCTGAACCGGTACCACCACCGAATGCGTGGAAAATTAGGAATCCTTGGAGACCGGTGCACATATCGGCGATCTTGCGAATTCTGTCCAGAACCAGGTCGATAATTTCCTTTCCCAGAGTATAGTGTCCTCGAGCGTAATTGTTCGCCGCGTCCTCTTTACCGGAAATTAGCTGCTCGGGGTGAAATAGCTGATGGTAGGTTCCTGTCCGAACTTCGTCTAAAATGTAGAACGTTTGGGGATGTTGAAAATCGAGATTTTTGTCACTTTCTTAGATTCTTATGACATGTATCATATTTTATAATCAGACTGCGAATATTTATGTAAGTTCGTAAGTTTGTAAGTATAATTTAGAAAATTGTTTATTTTATACGGTTCTTCCATGCGCATTCTGTGCATTTTTGTATCTTCGAGTTTCCCATAAATTCATAAAAATCCGCGGTCTGTTTATGATATATCGTATAAAATATGTCTATTGTATTATGTTTACAGAGAAGCTTATAGCAAATAATATGATTGAGAGTAGTGTGTCTCTACGTTCAAACTTTATATACAGCAAAGAATGATTGTATATACTTGAAATTACAGTTTCTTTTACTTTCATATTTTCTTCAAATAATATATAATATTTTATAATACATATATTATGCGAATTACATATATATATATATATTGTAATATCCTGAATACGTAATATTTATTTATTCCTTGTGATTAGGTTAGAATAAACTATGACACGATAAAGAACTATAAGATGATTTGCCCAGAGAAATTTTTAAATAAGGTTTATGTTATTTAAATTAAACCTACCAATGACTGTGGGCTCAAGGTCCAGAAATACAGCTCGTGGAACATATTTTCCACCGCCGGTCTCGCTGAAGAAAGTTTGAAAACCCTCGTCGCTAGAACAACTCTGAGGCGGAAGCATGCCATCAGGTTGTATGCCATGTTCCAGACAATACAATTCCCAGCAAGCATTGCCCATTTGGACGCCGCCTTGGCCAATGTGGACCGACAGTACTTCACGCTGAAAAATTAGATAAATTTATCCTTTAAAAATTATTTTTCTTTCGTATCAGTTTTATAATTATAATATCACGTTATTAACATATACAAATTAATTATTAATATTTAGTAACGCACGCGCTGTTATTATATATGATGTAAATTATTAACATAAATTAATAATGAGCAGATTGAATAATTTAGAGTTTGCTTTCTAGTAAATGTAAATCTTTTTGTATAAATTATATAATTATTTTGTATAAATTTGGGGACCTTAAAATGTTAAATTTTATATATTCTTACAGGTAATTATTGGAATATTTTCTTATACGTAGACGACAAAATTAAAGAAATAATTACCATTGTGGCGAATTATCGGTAATCGGTGGAGAGAAAGATAGGCGAGACGAATGTTCACAGGATGAACGTCCGAATTCAACTGAATGAACGATACATTCTGTGGAAGAATTTTGTTTCCGTTGCTAAGAAGTAACAATTTGTAATGAAACATACGGTGTTTCAATTGCAAACTACAGAATCGCTTCTTACATCGATTTTGAGTTTTCAAGAAATTATTTAATTATTTCCTGCTTCGCTTACAAATATGAATTTGTTTATTTATGCTTTCAAGCTTCGTTTCTAAACATTGGTTTATTTATTTACGAAATTTCCGAAAACTTCGAGCGACAAGAATTTTGTTGGCTCGCCAATTTTTAATCTTGGATTTGTTTGCAAACTCTGGTTTTTCATTTTGTTCATTTACAATTTTGATGTTTGTTTATTTATGTTTTCAATGATTGTTTGCAAACATTGGTTTGTTTGTTTGGTTGAAAATGGAAAGTCAACAAGTTTCCTCGTACTTGTGGTAATGTCAGTCTTAAGAAATTCTTTTCAGAAGTGAGCCTAAAAATTTGCCAAACTATTTATTTCTAGAATGAAATTGATAGGAATAGGATTAGGAATTTAGTTACGGGTAAATAATAAAACAATTGTTTAATTTTTTCCATGTAAAAATATTCATTTATCAAATAACATTGTTGAGAATTATGTGGTTACAATAATTTGTAATCGAACAATATTCCTAGATTTTCTGTTTTTGCTTAATCACTACAAAAACGATCTTTTTATTGAACTACCCCTTATCTTGTCTTATCACTACTTGCAGTATCTTTAGCTTTCTACGTAGCTTATACATAGATTAATACTATATGGTATATATATTTCTATACAAATACTAACATTATAAGCATATCCTAATATTTTAGAATTTTTGCCTTAAGTAATAATATATTAAAAAATTAATGTGTAATGTATCTTGAAATTATTAAAATGTTCTTAATGTTCTGAAGGTTATCAAAGATTGTTAAAATATATATGATAGCAGTTACTATTGACGAGTAAAGCCCAATTTTTCAAGAGATTAGTAACCCCTGCAAGATGATCACCCCTGTTGCAAGAATATTTTTTCACCTACATCAAGCGGACGAGGTGGCCGAGAGGTTAAGGCGTTGGACTGCTAATCCAATGTGCTCTGCACGCGTGGGTTCGAATCCCATCCTCGTCGATTACTTTTTGCTTCTAACATTTTGTTGAATTTGATCTGTTATTTTCGAATTATTCACGTAACACTCATATAGGAAATCATATACTTATTAAATATTAAAACTAATGAATATATATATATATATATATATATATATTTATATATATATATATAAATAAATATATATATAAATATATATATATATATATATATATATATATTTATATATTTATTTATTTATTTCGTATTTCCACTTCTATATGGAATATCTTCCATTTTAATTTCTACAGCGCATATCTCAATTTACATCTCATATTTCCATATTCAGTATGTTGCAGTATATTTTTCGTAGGTATTTCTCCACATCCTACGTCCAATATTTATTAAGCCATATCTCACATTCCGTGTATTCCCTACATTCCATATCCTACGCCCTTTTCCCTACATCCAAAATCAAACTACCAATTTTTCTAAATTCATTTCCCATATCTTATACTCTAAAACATCATAAATAATAAAAAGACATTTTCCCACAAATGCAGCCCATAAAATGAAATTCATTTCTCACCAATTTCTAACAAAATCCATAAGAAATCGGTTTTTCCAACAAACAAAATTAATTTGTTATCCCACAAAATGAAATTCGTTACTCACAAAATTCACAGGAAATCGTCTAATCTGAATGAGTAGAATTATTAGACTTAAATTTGGAAAGTGGAAAGCAAGTCGTGATGAAGGATGCTGGATGTAAGAGGTGGAATAGTAGTATGAGATAGGGAATATTGGATGCCGGATGTTAGTATTGAGAAATGAAGTAAGGAGTATGAAATGTGAGATGTGGGAAATACATGCATATGTTTGTACAAACATTGTGCGTGAAGCAAATTCGATAAGTTAATTGTTGTTAGTTATATAAGACAGAAATGAATTGCATGCAATTGCATTTATTCTGGAGAAAGAGACAGGCAGTGTCATAAATAAAAATCAAAACTGCTACAAGGAAACACTCCTAAGTTTCATTCTATATAAAGTATTGTTTATTTATCCAAATTATATTTATTATTTAATTATTATAAAAATAGCATTTATTATATATTAATCATCAGATTTGAATAGTATAACAGTAGATTATACATATAATATATAATTAATGTTGTACATGTGTCACTGGTTGCAAAATTGAAATATGTGACATCTATTTCTGTGTTAATCATTAAGGCACCCCTCAGATTGCAAATATGTTAAGCTATGAGATTCTTGGCAGTGAGCGAATTAAAAGAAGTTATATTAGTTTAGAAATATTTTTGATGGTGTTAGTTAATCATTTTCTGTTCCGTTTTAACGAACACGGGATATTTTCTTACTCTTGTCGTTTTCTATCGGCGGTGGCGGTCCTTTGGCGCTTTGGTGTCGACTGTATACACTGGAAAGAAACGATTATAAGATACCCCAATAAGTGCTTATGTTTAAAATAAGTAGATAATACATACTATCTATATGTTTCAGAACGTATGTAATCCATAACATGAGAAATGCCAACTTGCAGTTGATCGCCTATTGGTATAACCCATGGATTAAACTCCATTCTAAACACTGCTTTATTACTTACTAAATCCAGATTTCCTAAATTATCAAATATAGATTATTTTTTTTATTGGATCCATCCTTCTTTTTTTTTAAAGAAGTTAATCTTATTTTACATGAGTATATATACCTATTTCAGGAGGTAAAACCGTTAATCGATTCCCTTGAATGTGTAATTCCCTGAGTCGCGTTAATTCGCCAATTTCTTTTGGTAATTCAACTAAATCATTTTCCCTCAATACCAGCTGCAATAGGAAATGCATAGTTAAATGCTAGGAATAAATAAGAGTAAGAGAATCAGATTTTAATACAAGAACATGCTATTACATACGATTTGTAAATTTTTTAATTGCCCAATTTCAGGAGGTAGATATTCAAAATCATTATCAGCTAAATACAGTGCTCTTAAGGTCTCTGTAAAAAAAAGTATTCTTTGAATATATAATTAAATATAATCTTAAAACATTAAAATGTTACTAACCCATCATAAAAAAGTTTCCTGGTAAATTCTTTTCGCTTAGATTATTATAAGTTAAATCTAAGACTTCTAATACTGGGAAAGCACCAAATCCACGTGGAAGCACATCTAATCTGTTCATCCTGTAAACGTATTTAAATAAAATGTTGTAAATTAACGATAATTCAAGTAAAGAACTTACCCTACATTAAGAATCCGTAGTTTTGGCATTTGTGACAATGAAATTGGAAGCTCAGTAATATGATTATTGAACAGATTTAATATCTCCAAATTGACTAGATTAGCAAGACCTGGTGGTACAGCTGTATAAAGGAAACAACATAAGTAAAAGATACAATTTGTCACAAATAAGTGTAAAAATATTTGTAAATCTACCTTGAATTTTATTGTGACTCAGAGTCAACCTTGTAATATTAATCATATTAACTGAAACAGAAAAAATATCTTAGACTACAATCATAAACATTTAAAGCTTAAAAATAGGTGTTCCAAATTGCCAAATGAACTAATATCGTTAAATTATTATTAATTTAATTAAAATTATTATTAAATTGATGAATATGATCAACAATATCAACAACCATTGAGTGGATGTTCATATTAATTTAGAAATTAAAAAGAAACATCACTCCTAAACAATGTTAACAAAACAATCATCATTTCAAACATTTGGAGTTTAAAAATGTGTTTCAAAACAATAAATAAAATATAGTTAATAAAATAATATGAATATACTCAATAATAATATCAGTAATAATACTGCAAACATTTATATTATTTTAAAAATAAAAGAATTCACAAAGAAAAATTATTTTTGTTAACAATGTTCCAGATTTTTAAAGTATTATCTTTCAAAGTCCTTGTCCGCGCATGCGTGGACACGCCCACAACGTGGACAAGCAACAAATGGCCACCTCGGATTTCCATCCGCTCCAAAAACCAGTCAGGACAAGTTGCCTAATTTGGCGAACGGAACGAGACCCACGAAGATATGGTAGACTCACGCAATCCTGGCATCTCTTCGAACGTCGAGATACTCTTATCCGCGAGATCCAACTCCGGATTCTGGATCTCGCGGGCCTCATCGAGCACCTTCTTCGCTTTTGACATCTTCCCCGCTGGAATACACGACACTGGTGCCTGATTCATTGCGCGCGCAATTCTACACACACGTCAGTAAGCTTTAAATAAACATGCGCGCAACCTCCCGCAACTTGACACACGACACGACTCACTGACTTCATTTTATCAGAGATGAGTAGGGAGATCGCTGATGATGGGAGAAATTCAGTTAAAACACGCACCACAAATTACCGCCTCTAGCGGTCAAACGACAAAACTATATGCACATTTCTTGCACCAACGCTTCTGTTGGAAGGAATATGCAATCGCACAGCAGACGCAGAAGACGTGCGTTCGTACGAAGCTGCACATAGCTGGTAGAAAACAGGCGCTTAGTGGCGATTCGAAAACGGGAAACAAAACACTATACTGTACATCGAGCAATTATAAACTTTTTATCGTAATTTTCGTATGAATGTGCTTCACTTGCATTGGTCACGCGGCGGAATCAAAATAATGTAAATATATGTCTTTTTAGGATTGTAAGATATGTATGTGCATATGTTTCGAGACTTCAAAGTTGTTTGTCATATCCTGGTAAATTTAATATTCTGTAATGAATTATACACTGTACATTTACTGCGATTTAACTTTTCTTTTAATTTTGTGGAATTGAAATGATTAAGTTTATTCACGAAATAAAAGCTTTACGTTGTTAGTTGGCAAAAGCTTCGCGTACTTGTAACATATTATAAATTACACATAAAATATAAAATATATAAAAATTACTGCATTAAAAAAATTATAAAATTAAGTTTATATGGGAAACGTAGTGAATTCTTATATATCACAATAGTTTATTAAATACGTATTTTAACAGAACTATCCTACTATGGATTTTCATATACAATTCTTACTCAAGGAGCGTTTCCACCCAAGTTACTGATCCATCTACAGATGGCGACACGAATTCAATCTTCTTTCAGGACCATTTCATCTCGTCTATGCACTAACTTAATCCCATAATACATTCTTACCTATCCGTGAAACCCATGAAACCTAACATCTTACCTACGTAAGTACAGAGAACGTAGATACGTTTTATGTCGTATAGAAGGGAGGCAATGCGATTCCGAATAATTACCGACAGATCATAATCGAAACGATTAGCACGATTAGCGAGCAGTAACGAAGCATTAATCGGCGATATACATAATACAGCGTCGTACGCGTGTGTAACTAATTAACGAAGATAAAAAGGCGGTTTATGTAATTGCGTCTCGTAATTACCGGCCGGTATCGAGCGAATGATGCGATAACCTCATCGGCCGGTTTCAGCAATGTTAAGAATTTTTGCCCGGTCGAACTGCGGTTGAAATCGGAGCGGCTCGCATTCCAAGATGGGTTTCAGTGGAACAGCGATGTGCGTTCAGTGATATTAATGATAAATAAGAACAGCAGAAAATGAGTTTTACTCGCGGCTCTTAAAGGGAACGAGATCAAGAACCGAAGACACACACCTTCCGGCTGTTGATTGACACCGATTCATTTTCCTCATATGCCCATATTTGCATATTTTAAGCACGCAAGAACACTGAAATATTTTCTCAAAAGCGTTTTTTCATTTTTGTATGAAATATTTCATTCGAAATAATATTTTCTTCTTGCGTTACAAATTTATTTTATTTAGTACTCATACTCTCTACTTACTTTCACTGTACTTGCTTCTGACTGATCTTAAAAAATTACGAACAGTTGATATTTTTAATTCTTATTCATTGTATATCGGAGAATCTATGAAGTAATTCTGTCGGATGAAGTTATACTCGTAAAGACGTTTACGAGATTCTGCGCTATTAAAATTGTTTTTATTTCTATTTGTAGTAAACTGTAAATAGGATGCTGTGTGTTTAAAACGTGAAGAAAACTGGCGAACGCTAATCCACGCATAATTCTCGAATATATGGTAATTCGAATATATGGAATATAATCGTTTATATCCGATAAAAATATAAACGTTGTTTAGAAAGCATACGTTATACGTCGGATTTATGGCCGCCAGTATATTTTTAATACGTTAGAAAGATACTTTCGTCAGGTACTGTAAGAAAACCGTGACAGTAATTTAATAGATACTTACATAAAGCATAAATATCAAAACCCAATTATAAGATTTCCATCTCTTCCTCATAGTATTTCGCACGCTATAAAAATATCTTCATAAATATCTTCCCAAACTTTAATTTAACTATCCTGGCTATTATTCATCTTCTGTTCCTGAAGCAGACTGCACCTTTTTCCCACCTAAATCATTCTCGATCGACAAAAATCGCGCATCGTTCGAATTATCGCGAATCTAACCTCATCACGAGTCAACTTCAACAATACCAACATTAATCACGTGAAAATATCAGCAGCGATAATACATAACCTAACAACTGGAAAATTAATCAAATTACTTCGATCGCCAGGTATAATCGACGTTCTCCTCGAGATCGTATACATCGATTACCATCGGCGTGTATTTCTTCAACCTCCCTCGTATAAATCCTAGGCAGCTCCTTCCCCGAAGGATTCTAACCTAGAAGAATCGCGAAGCTCCTTCGAGGCTAGCACGCGGTGTTTTGTTTGTTAACAAAGCGATGGTAGTGATAGAAGGCAGCGATGGGTATTGGAAACTCAGCTTCGAAACGAATCGATGTTTTTCAAGACTGTCAAAATTTGATTCACTTCACTGAAAGTTTGGAAAGTTGTTCGCGTCTCCGATATCTTAAATTTTCTCAATAAATTCTTTTTAATATTTAACGTCAATGATACATACTGTTTGGATTAAAGCATTTAAAATGCTTGTGAAATATTGACTACAGCTCAAGTTTTCAAGATTTATCGGAATAATCAGGACCTTCAAGACTTTCAAGATTTTTGAGATTTCTAAGATTTACAAGACTTTCAAGACATTCAACATTGTCAAGATTTCTAAGATCTGCAAGATTTCCAAGACTTCCAAGGCCTTTTAAGATTTCCAAGACTTCCAAGGCTTCTAAGACTTTCAGGAGTTTTAGCGTATCGAATCCTGTTCGAAGTGTTTCGAATTGTTCGCCACACGCACGTATCCGATGCGATTGGAAGTGCTTGACAACCCATCACTACCAACAGTGTAGGACAACGCGGTAAGTCGACCTGTACCTCGTCTGCGCTAAAAGTACGAAGAGTGTGGCGCCAAAGAGTACCTGAGGGCGTCTTGAGGTTACCGACCTTGGCGTACATCGTAAAGGACAGAGCTGTTCGAGGGATGCCCCTCCTGCATCCATCATTGCTATCCAGGTATCAGTATCAAGCTACATTATCGGTTAATTTACCGTCATCGTTGTCTGAAAAAGCAAATCTCGTTTCATACTCCGTGAAAAATCGTTCGAATCGGCCGATTAAACGTCGCGACATTTCTTTCTGTTATATCCGTAATGGCGGAAATCATCCACACGATCATGGCACCGAAGGAGCTTTTATAGTGGCGGATAGCGTTCATTAATTTCCTCCGGATCGATCAGGCTTCTGAAGTTTCTCCGTTATTGCTCTGAAAACTTTTCAATTTCTTGGCATAGTAACAGGAAGCAATTTTTATTTTTGCACGATAGATAAACGATTAGTAGACGAAAGAAAGTTTAGTTTGCCAAGTGATTTATTTGCGTATATGCGCATATTGGTAATTTTTGTATTAGATATTTTTCACCATATTGCTAACAGTCGCCTATTCTGAAATGTAGTATGTATATTACATTTGTTCATTTGCTCTTATCAAATGTACAATCTGTTTCATAAAATTAGGCTACTTTCTGTATCACTTACATAGGTTAGGTAAACTTCCCTTCGTCCTCTACTATATTTTATGTTCATTCCCTAAATTTTACGATGTGAGTAAAATTACTTAACGAAAATATACAAAGAACTATTATCGAAATCCGTCATTTGTCAACGATTACTTTTTACATTTTAATCAAAGCATAAACCCATCAAAATTCGAGAAGATCGGCGGCAATTTCTTTTCAAAGTGAATGTCACGTGACTCGCTATGCGCAGAAAGATGCGCGCACCGATTTATTCGGCACGATCGGATGGAGACGCAAATGCAAAATGATACGAGCGTCGATATAAATGCATCTTCAAGATCGTTGCAATGCAAAGAAATGGACGTTGGACGATTGTCGGACGCATATTATAATCTTGTATCGAATAATACTGTTTGTTGGTCGGTCGGACGTTTTATAACATCGGCAGCACGTAACATATAAATTACATGCACCGCGTTTATAACTTGTACGGCGGCGACTATAAGTTATAAGGCGTCGTACGATCTATGAGTTATAACTGTTGCGATGATAATTTATAAGTAACAACTGCCGAAGTTATAACGCCCGAGGTGTACAGAAGACGTAGCGCCTCGACACTTATATTCGCCCGCGATGGATGCGAATCGAACGTAAATTTCGCGCTCGGGGTTGCGCAGGACTTTTAGAGTCTTCGCGATATTTAGATATCCCATATGAGGCCGTTTATCAGCCAACTAAGACTGAAAGTTAATTCGCTTGGTGTGTCTTGTTTCTCTTGTTCTGGGGAGCTACCTAAATTAAAAGACGAACAACGAAATAGTCAGTCGATGTAGAAATTAAAAAGCTGGTTGGTTGCGGTTAAGGTTGGTAGTAAGTATCAATGAGATTTATGGTGTACCTTTAGTACCAGTTTTAATCTGATTATTTTCAGCAACTTGTTGCTTTAATCTCTATAGCTTCGATACAACAGGACGAGGAAATTATTGTATATAGTTCTTAGCATAATTCTGTGAGACGAAGGATCTTTTGTTATTTATTGAATTCTGTTAAAATAAAAATCAATGATCCTTTGTTATGGTGGATTTATATCCCACATTCATCTTCCATCATAGTTGCGTATCTTGTAAAACAGCATGGCTCTTTAGTCAATTAATTCGTCCTTCATTCGTGTAATTCTTAGCAAGTGTTCTATGAAATCCTCCTTTGATTTTCACCAAGCAATACAATACAATAGGCATGTAAATACATCGCATTGATTCAAACAATGGTCCACGACATTATCTACCAAAAGCTGTAATGTTCTTCTTCTAAGTATCTTCGGAGATACTACTCCGGAGATCTACCTGATAAATAGGCCCTCTTGTCGAACTTATTTGGACTGATATTACCACCAAAATTGTACAAATCACAAGTTACAAGTGGCGCGAATAAGTTGTCGTTGTAACAAGTTTAGCGATAGATCAACAATTCCGTACCTATTCTACATCTATCTCACTTCTACTATTCCATGTAAAATAAAAAAAAAAAAGAACCGCGTAAGACCCTAACAATCCTCGTCATCTACGACCTGTCACTACGACCCGATCCACAAAAATACAATTATTCGGTAAATTATCGTGCAAGAGGTCTCTCAGGCACAGCTCTATTTCGCCACGTGTAAAAGAATACTTGGAACTGGACGAAGTGAAGAGGATCGATAAAAATCGAGTTCAACAGCATTTTAAGAGTCAGGTTGACCGCAGCGTGACCGGAAAAGCCTACGCGCGCGCGAGCTCGTCTTTTACACAGGGGGACCTGCGCCCGTGCATAAATCTCGAAGAACGCGGGCTCTCTGGGTGCGTTCCTCTTCGAGACAGGCGCACGTGCGTTCGCACGCGTGTATGGCCGGGATGAGACCTCCGCGGACAACGGCGGCGGAGCCCACGAGAAACAGGCGATCCTTGGAGAAAGGGGCAGCGCTGCGACGTAGGAGGGGAGTCCACGTGGAATATCCAGTGCAGCATGTAAAAGCCCGTTATGCTTGGGACGTGGTGTTAGCGTGGTGCATAGGCGCACATGCATTAGCATGGCGTACGCTATAAATAGATGTAGCAGACCGCAGAGAGATCCTAGCCATTCCGCCGCCTCCTCCGCCTTCCCTCGCGTATCAGAATGCACTTGGTAGTCGCGAGCCTCCGTACACCCTGGCACTGTTCGAGTTTCTGCAAAAGAGACGTCGCTGATTGTGCTAGGAGCATTCTTTTTATTTGTTCTCTGTGGAATAAAAGAGCGAAGGTATCGTGCGTGTATGTATGGTGTCTATTGGTTTCAGATGATCGGTTGGTGCGTATTTCTGTATGAATACGGAGTTATGGAAACGTGGAAATCGGCGGCTGGACAATAAGTTTAGGTTTTATTAAATCGTTCAATGTTTCAGCTGTGGCGAGCTGAGAAGGAAATAATTTTTGCCGGTTGTTTGGGAATGGACAAATTGATCTTGTAAATGGATTTCTGTTCAAAGGAGAACCAGCTTGAATAATACACTGAGAAATTAATAAGCACTATCTGTATTACTGGAACTACAATAGTAGATTTGGATATTTTATCTTTGTAATTGTTAAGAATGTACAGAAAGGTGTTCTTGACAATGTTAATATTCATTTTTATTAAGATATGAAGGATTATACGTATAATATTGCAATAAAAATATGATTATTAAACATCAAAGTTCTGAGACTCAAAGCCACAAAAATTAATAAGGAAGAAAGAAACAAGAATAATCAAAATGACTGTATGTAAGATTCCAGTGTTGACACTATCTACACTCTTGATTTACGTGCATAACTACTTATAGCAGTGCTAAATTCAAGGTATCAAGATGTATCTAATTGACCCAGATATCCAAATCCTGTTAAGTCTTTTAAAATAGTATCATTTTCCACTGATTAAATCTGAAATATCATACATATATACTGTTTATTACCGATTTACTATTCCAACTGTCCAAATAGTAGAACAACTTCGATCGAAGTAAATAAAATTGCTAGAAATTGCAATCATGCTTCTAAAAAGATAACAGCGACGTTTCTTTCCGATTCGATCGTCGTCACGCGTCCTCCCGCGATGGTAGCAATGTAACTGGAATCGAAAAGGCAATCAGTGATCGCCGATACACGCGACAAAAGTTAAACAGTAGCCACGTTCGGTCGACTGGTTACAACCGGATCAAAGGAAAATGAAAAATGACGAAACGAACGAGGAAGAGAGATAGAGAGGAAAAAGGAGGAAATACCTGGGCCTCCTGAACTGGCTGTCCGGTCGTAACACCTGCTGGCCGTGTCGTAACTTGTCTGACATCCTCATTGCCGAAAACAGAAGCTGCCTGTGTCTGGATCGGCCGGTATACCGGTATCTCATAACGGCCTGTGCCATGAAAATGGTGTTTTAAATCGCATGCTGGCGTCATATCGGCGCCTTATTAACGTTGGCGACAGGTCCACTCTGCTGGCTCATGCCAGATCTCTTGGTAACCGCACAGGAAGTATAGATTCGCCAAACCAGCTACCATCATTCTCTCGATATATCCGCGTTGCGTATAAAGAACATTTATTGAAACAAAATTTCAGTTAAAACCCAATTAAGCGAATTTCTGTCGGTCGAAATTAATACAATGGCGATTACATACTTATGTACAGTTAGCAAAATTAAATTTTATTTGTTGTGTATTTATACGATGCATAAATAGTTATGCGAGTAACCAATCGCGTGTTTCATGAATTTATAGTCTACGTGATGGGAGAGGGTTAAGAGGATTAATTTAGGGTTTATTAATTTACGATATCTTATCGGATAATTTACATTCTCTCAAGTTTCCTCAATTCACGTTTCTTACTACTCACCATGTTGCAATGCTTTACGTTCTTAATTATAATATTCTAGTACGGCATGAGGGATATTATTAGTAGTATAAAAAGTATTTCTACACCATTGTATTTATTGTAACATTTACATGGTGCTTAATTAGGCTTAAGTATATCATATTTCGTATCATTTAGCGGTACCTGGACACGACTACAAAAATTTGATACTGTGAAAGTGAAACGTAGAATCTGATTAATAAAAGATTCTAAAACTCGTTGGAAAATAAGAGCGTGCACCAATCCTTTCTCTGACTATTATGAAGAATTATGTTTTAAAATTATAATAAAATTGTGTTATCGATTCTTATTCTCATTCAAATGTTACCATACATTAACCCTATTATATTAGCCTATAATTATTGAACAAAGTTCATAAACAATGTCAGCAGAAACTGCAACATATTTTTAACATTTCTCTGTTATTCGAAAAAAAGGCTGCGATGAAAAGAAAACCGGAAAAAGATCGCGAAAGAAGTTACGTTATTCGCGCAAGATGCTAAACGATCGATTGCTGGGAAAAAGAAATGAAAATCGCATTAGGTAATCCAGTTAACCACTATCCGCGACAAGATCGATACTTCATGCAGCATGTAAATTAACAGTTCTAGATTCATGATTCGTGTCGAGCCACCTGTAATTTGCACGTAATGCTATACATTAACACTTTAACATACAATGCAGTCGAACGCGCGGCTGTATTGCGTTTGCTGCATGGAAACGCGCCTTGCTGTTGGCAATACCGCGGATATTTCTGCCGTGCGCGTACCTTCCGATTAGGCGTCCGTTGTAAATGAACTATACCAGTTAAAAAGTCAAATAATATCTTTAGTAACACCTGACACCATAAATAAGATTTAAATTTCAGCTACGAACGACAGGATAACTTTTGCCCGGAGACACGCGAATAGCCGTAGCAAATGTGTTGATCGACGAATGATTAATGGCTTTTTGCGTAAGTTCGGATTATCCAATCGTTTTTAACAGCTATTTTGATATTGTGAAAATGACGAGATTTTTTAGTGGTAAAACTTATCGGCGTATATTTTCAATTATTGTGCAATTTTATTGTGTTTCTAGTAGCGTGATTATTTAACGATGTGAGATTGTGTTTTTACATAATCTATACTTTGCTTCTGCGTGTATAAAGCTAGTTACGTGGCAAGACAATAGAAAAATGGGGAAAGATTGTGTAAAAGCGTAAGGATTGAAAGATCCTGAGCAAATATATTGTTTAACTTCAATCAAAAAGAATGACGACAGAATAAAAATGTTAAATAGTACTACTTAACCAGTACCAACTCGTTAATTATAATATTCTCTTCAAAAACCCAAGAATACGTTTAATCATTATATTTAATTATCCTTCCAAGTTGCAAAAGTAACAGAGGTATCAAGTGTGACCAAGGTTAAACGAAATATCTTATGCACAAACCATATTCCACATCTGCAAACGAAACAGCTTAGTACGCATTTCCCCGACTCTTAGTCAAACGATGCAGAAACAGCTAATTCCGACACTGTGCAGTACAAAACAAGCCATAATCCAAAGTAAGCGCCAACAATGTACAAGAACGACTCACTAAATTGCATTTAATAATATCCGCCGTGTCTACGACGCCATTGCCAACAAGAAAAACGCCTCTCAAAGAATCCTACCAGCGAGTGGGGTCCAAGGCGGATGAGCATTCCGCCGCGTCAGCTAATAATAAGTCGAAAAATCCGCGAGCCTGCACGACGCGTCTCGCGTTGATAATAATGTCTCGTTCTTAACAACCCTTCGAGCGTTTGGACGATCGATTAAATTAGCTTGTTTGGCCCGTTAGTGTGTCCGAGAAATCCGTACACCGAACTGTTACGTATGTTATCGGTGTACGAAGCGTAAATACCGGATAAATGCCGAATTCCACGCTGCGTTTATCCCCTGGTTGCGTTCGTTCTTTTAATCCCCTGGTAGAATGATGCGCCGTTTCACCCGAAGGCACGGTAAGATCGTTTTATACGACGAAATCGGAATAAAGGGGGCGGGAACGAGGCGTTATGCCGATTTATTTCAATAACCAGCCATATAGCAGGCGCTTAGAGGCTAAGACCGAGGCCAGGGTCGCGTCATGATGCGGCGAGTGGTCGCATGAACCGGGCAAGGCCACCTAGAAGAGCAGCCTGGTGTTCGGAGGGCCTCAAGGTCAGCGATGATATCGAACGGTGACGGAGGAACGGAGAGAAGAGAGGCGAAGAGTGGCACGTTGCATAATTGCGTCACGTTGTCCAGGAATCAGTGCTCCGGACGTGCACGCCGCCGGGAGTTTTGCAAAAACTGTCGGCAAACTGGATTCCAAAGCGACACACCGGGCGTACGCGCGCGCCAGCAAGAGATCTCCGCTGCACGCGCGCCACCACGCTTTTATTTATACGATCGCGAGACCGCGTTTATTTTGCGCGTGCATCCAACGTTCCCTCCCCTCACCGTTCTTTGCGGTCGGCCTTGCGCGCGCTGCCACCCAAACTAACCTTCTTTCCTTCTTTTCGCTTCGTCGCTTGTCTTTTGTTCGAATTTTAACCCCGTTGCGCTAAACTTAATTTCGTTCTCTGTAATACTCGTCGGTGTGACTTGTGAATACGCTCGCGAAGGTTTGAGGAAATCGGGACACAACGAGATATTATTTTTCCCACCGAAACTAACCTCCTTTTTCCCCATTTTGCCTTAACTTTTGTTCTTTCTTTGCATCTTGCTTCAATTTTGGTAATTTGCGTTTCATTCACTGTAATTTCTATATATGATCATATAGTTCGCGTATAAGCTCGCGCGGATTTAAGAAAATACATTATTACGCACGGAGATATTGTTTTTGAAAGGCTCTATAGGTCCGTAAACGTTCGTTCGTACGTTGTTCTTCTTGTCACGTTTGTATGCTTTTCTGCAGACGGATTTAGGCAGAATCAAAGCAAAACTTGCTCGTAATAGCGGAAAGGGCCATAACAAAGTAAGGATAAGAGATCGTTTGGTTTTTCCCATAATCTCACTTATTCTTGTGCATTCTATTTTCGCACGTTTGAATTGCTGTAGTTTTAGTATCTGTAGTCTGTAGCGTGGTAGCTGCATCAGTGTTTCGCTACACGTAAATTTGGATAGATCCACTGAAAACTTCCCGCTAATAGCGAGAGAAATTACAAGAAAGTGGAAGAATTTAGATTTCATACCTTTGTTTTGGAGGGCGCTGTAGTTTCTCCCGTATAAACGCTTGGCGCTGTTCTTGTCGCGTTTATACGCTTTCCTGTCTCTGAACTTACGCAGGATCACGCATAAAACTTTCCTTTTAATAGCGGAAGAAGCTGTAACATAGTAATGACAACGTTGTAACACACTCTCCTTGCGCGTCACTGTATATTTACTGATATGTACATGTGTTACTCGTTACACTACGTTCGTACACTATGCAACATACAAATTTAAAAAAGTATAAAAACCTAAGAAGTCTCTTATTATCGTGTAAAATGGAATTAAAAAAAAAAGAATCAAATGATCACTATTTTTCTATAATGCTATAGTTTCGTTCCTGCTTTCGTATCTTTTCCCATGTGATTTTATATAAAACTTTTGTCTCTAAGATTGGTAGAATTAACAGAAACTTCCAGCATCGCTATTTCTGCACAGTACACGTTTTCGTTTGAAAGTTCGTAACAAAATCCTATTGAATTGAAACACGCTACTTTTAAGTCAGTTTTATTTACAAAAACAATTACTTCCTTCCTCTTCCACTTGTACGCTATTCCATCGATAATTTTGAACAAGAACAATTCTCAATGAAATTCTTTTCTACCATATCTGCAGAACACTTAGAAAATTGTCGCTACTACAAAAGTACAAATAACATTGCTTTTGTACCGCATCGCAGTCGCAAAAGTACATATTCACTTTCTAATCGACTTAATAGTATCTAATTATCACGCGTGCGTGTAGATCATGGATCTTCGTGAACCTAATTGAACTGGTCTTGTCATCCACGATTTAATGTAGCTTGACTCACACATGGAAACGCGTGTATCCGAGACGTGTTTCGTAAATCACTAAATAATATGAAAATTATACAGAGAAAGAAATTTAAATCAATCGCTAAATATTCTATCTATACGGATGACTTGTTTCCAGCGTTGCACGGTACAAACACCGTTATTGAACGATCCTGTAGCCTGAGCAGCGTTCGCCCGGTTCTACACTCGGTTCGTACACGCGTTCCTGCGTGCAAGTTCGCGTCTACGCTCGCGAGGAAGATGCACGATAACTATCCACAGCCGGTCCGTTCGTCGTTCATCAATCGACCGCCGCCGCCCGGATGGCATTCCAATTACAGGCGATCACGATTCCGCTTCGTCGTCATCCTAGTTTCGCGGGAATCGTACGGCGGCGTGTAAAGCGAATGATCGATTTTTTCCCTTTCTTTTTTTATTTCTTTATTTCTTTCTTTTCTCGTCTTTTCAGAAACGTCCGTTGCTATCATACGAGCAAACGAGCAAAACGATGGCTTTCGTTATGTGGAGCAGGAGGAATCGACGTGTGATTTTATTGGCCCCTCTCCGCTGTTCGCGTGACACGTCTTGCAGCCTGGCTTGGTGCGTTCGATTTGCGCTCTTTTTTTCGCGAGAAGGAGAGAAGATGCGGATGTTTTATTCGGTAATTTAATTACCGTGATTTTTTTCACGGCAAACCGGCTCCCGTGGGCAGCATGCAAAAAAGTATGTTAATTATAGTTGACGATTCCTTGCGGGGACGAATCGCGATCGCTAGAAGACGCGAGAGGACTGGAGAGAAGGCACGAGAATCTGCAAACACGCGCGTTTACGATTCATGCCTCGTTTTGTTTCGTTGTTCGTGGTATTTTATGGAGTTTGGTTTGGTTGATTGATTAGCTCGGATGTTTATTAAGGAGATATAAATTGATTGTAGTTTGGATTTAGATTAAGTTGCTTCATAAATTTGTCCGGTTTCTACTTTGTATCGAACGTAAGTCGTAAAATTAGAGTACACATTTATGCAATTTATTATTGCAGGTTAACGTCGTAATGGCATTCAGAGTTTACAGTTTGCTTAATAAACTTGTTATTAGCACGAGAATTATTTTATACAATATAAAAAAAAAAAATGCTGTTTTCATGAGAAAGTAATAGTGCTGCTTTTATCTCATGGAATGAAGTTTAACGTTAATTTCGATTGAAAATAAAAGCACATTCAACGTATCAACGTAGATTATATTATATAGTTCAACGCAGTAACATAAATTTTAATTTACGAAGTTCAATGCGATAAGAGTTTGAAAATCCTCGTAATTGACGCATTCGACGCCTGTTCTACGTTATTTCACGACTTGGATTTTATTTTTGAACGATGATACGCAGCTTTCATTCAACCACAGTGGTCAGAGGGTCTGTCTAAACTTCATTTTATGACCGACCTCGCTAAACAAAAATGCAGCCTGTGTACTTCCCGTAAACATTTACGCGAGTCTCGTAATAAAATGGTTGAATTTAGTACAATGCCTAAAACGTTGTTATGAAAGAAAATATACGTAAAGATGAATGTGAATTGGAATGATTCGTTGAATTAAAAAACTACTCCATATATACTCCATATAGATTAATGCCATCAAACGTTACAGAGAGTTTGATTTTTTCAGCAGATAGGAAAATTGATATATAAGCTGAGAGTTTTGTACAACAATTGAGGGGCAACGAGATCGAAAAATAGGATTTCGCTATTCATTGCAATTTTTTGTATTTTCCAGAAGGTAATAAATTAATGAAACAGATAAGCTGAGAATCCTTGCAGTTAATTTGAAATGAACGAGATCGAAGGTGAAACTCGTTTAAAAGAATCTAATGACAATAAATTATTACCGTTGATTTGCCACTAT